>NW_008795490.1:10786656-10829005 GCF_000699145.1 Aptenodytes forsteri
TGAAGAAAGGCTGAGAGCGTTGGGGTTGTTCAGCCTAGAGAAGATAAGGCTTCGGGGAGACCTTATTGCAGCCTCTCAGTACTTAAAGCAGGCCTATAAGAAAGATGGGGACAGACTTTTTAGCAGGGCCTGTTGCAATAGGACAAGGGGTAATGGTTTTAAACTAAAAGAGGGTAGATTTCAACTAGGTATAAGGAAGAAGTTTTTTACGCTGAGGGTGGTGAAGCACTGGCACAGGTTGCCCACGAGAGAGGTGGTGGATGCCCCATCCCTGGAAACATTCAAGGTCAGGCTGGACGGGGCTCTGAGCAACCTGATCTAGTTGAAGATGTCCCTGCCCATGGCAGGGGGGTTGGACTAGATGACCTTTAAAGGTCACTTCCAACCCAAACTATTCTATGATTCTATGAATTTAACTAGCAATCTCAACAGGAACAAGATCCCGTTCTTTTAGTGGAAATGTCATGACCTTCTTCCATAAACTTGCTCCTGTAGAATTTGTTTTCTTTCAGACTGTGCATACATATGAAAGCTATTCCAGAAAAGAGACAGACTGGGAGGGCTTCCTTCTCCTCTTTTCAATAAATGACTGTCTAATGAGTGTGTCTGTAAACTAATGTGGGATGGGATTCACTTAGGTTTCCAAGCTCCTGTAGCTTGAAGTCTGCACTGTAGCACCAATGTTCTTAGGACTAACAAGAAACTATTGGTGCCAGTTTTGCAGTCTACATAGATGAACAGAGAAAAGGAACAAGCACAAGTGGAGTTTGCATCAAAGGCACACAAAAATTAAGGGTGTCTTCTATATGTAACTTTTTTTTTTACAAATTCATAAATCCTGAGGCATTTAGAAAAGGAATTTGCCAGTTTGACTTTACTTTGACGATGTAACAAGCCATAACAAGTTAGTCTGAGCGTTGCTACAAAACCTGGATTTAGTTGCTGTGAAACTGTGCTATTGGTAAACAATTGAATTTCCTGCATGTGAGAAGCAGAAAGGTGGCTGCTACTTACCTGTCCTCCTTTCATGGTAGTGAAGCGTGACTGGGAGATGTTCCTGCTTACAATGCCAGTCCTAGGTACCTGCTATGTCCACACAGCACCATTGGAATGCCAGAGCTTTGACCTCAATATCTTACTTTCTGGGAGGAGGAGGTGCTTCAGATGTTACACCTGATATTTCTTTGTGTAAACATTAGGTAGTTTGAGGCACTTTCTGAAGTATAAGAGCTGTCTGTGCTGTCATGTCAACATGGCTATAGTGTAAAAGTGAAAGAAGAAGGGGATCTAAGAAGGGGTGCTGAGGATTTATTATGGGCTCCCATGTGTACAATTCTTCATGACCTCATGTGCTCCAGTACTTACAGGTGCTACCTGAATGGTGACTCACAAATCTCTCTTCACTTCTGACCTTTTGCCTACTGTTCAGTCTCATATTTCTGGTTGTCACTCCAACATTTACTACAGTTGTCCAATACTTGAATTCAAAAAATTCTGCTACTTTTTCCTCCACAACAGACCTAAATGTTTTTCCTCTCCAATTATATTTCTATCATCTGCTTTGCTTCTTGTCTTCTCCCAACTTCAGGCAGGCTGCTTGCTTGGGATCTTTGTCCTCTTGGGTGTTTTACCATGCATTTCTTCATTGTGGGTGCTATCGCCACTTTCTCATGCACTAAGCCTCTTTCCTTTTCTTGTTCAGACACTTCTTTAAAACATTTTTATCCCCCCTCCCCCCCCCCCCAATATTTGCACCTCTTTGCATTGGAACTGCTACTCTGTCTTTGTACCTGTCTGACTTCAACTGCAAACACCTTCAGGCAATTTTGAGTGCAAGAGCACAGTTGCAAATTCAAAGTTGCACAGTGCCAGCTCTACTTTCCTGCACCGACAAAATGTATTTGCTGCTGGAATGCAAGACTTTCTTCTCTATTATTCACCATTTCATATCTTACTGCTTTCTTAGACATTACAGGAGTTTGGAGACAAGAAGTTTTTTCCCTTGAATCTGGTTCTTATGCATAAGCTTCAGAAGAAAAACAACAGTTTTCTTCAAGATACGGAAGTGTTTGGTTCAATACCTCATTAAGCAGTACAGGCAAGTGTATAACCTGTGTTGTTCTATGAACAATAATACATTAGTCACAGAAGACATCAGCAGTTACTTAAGGCAACACATTTCCTTGGACTTCTCTAATACTAGCCCCTCCCTATGCATTTTGCAACTATTTCCTCTTCCTTTACAGGGTGATTGACCCTTTGTACATTTTAGGTATTCTCATTAAGGGCATTATTGAACCCGTATCAGAACAAAAGACTTCCCAAGAGGTTCCCAACTGTTCTGGCATGGAGCATGTGACACTAAGTGATTCTGCACTCTCAACTCGGAGACACTGTGCACTGTGTAAATGTCCTGCTGGCAGTTTTCAGAATGAGGTATCAACACACAGCTTCAAATCAACACACTTCAAGTCTCCCTTTCCATTTCACTGGGATTTTTAAATGCCAAATCCAGAGAACTGTTCTGAGTCCCGGTGCATTCAATTTGTACTCTGTTCTTGCCTGTGTAGGAGCCTCATTTGCTGACACAGGCAGTGCCCACTACTGTAAGGTACCTCCCTGCATTCTCCAGGGGACGTTTTGGGCTAAGTGGAGGAAGAGAGACTGCAGAACTACAGAAAATCACCCTGGTATTAACTTCTGTGAAAGGGGGGACACGTCTAGAAGAGCTTTTATTGACTTGAGACCCACGCTAATTACCTTTCCTCCCAGTACTGAGGATTTCATCAGCTTGAGCCTGATTAACCATGCGTAGTAACAGGAACCAGAGTTCCCCTAAATACAGTCACAGAGTAATAGCCATTTACGTGTGTGTGTGTAGGGGGTATAAAACAAATTTGAAAAACTGAGTGTGTGAAAATAGCTTCCAGAGACACAATTATTCACCTTTCCACCACCATGTTTCATGTTGCTCTGCCTTCTGCCCTGTCTGTTGTATTGGTCTCTCTGTGCAGCTGTAACATCAGCAAAGACAGTGATCTTCACAATTGTACAACATACAGTACATCTGGAGCACTGTCAAAATTATCTAGTTGTGGCAGAAACTAAATCAAAATAAATCAGGAATGAATCTGTGCACTGCACTTCCCACTTCCCATTTCTCCTGTCCTGGCTACACCTACTGTAACCAAAGCATAAATAGCAATAATATTTATTTATAGCAGCAATAACACTGACTAAAATATGGAACAAAAGGTTCATAGGTGCCAAGTAAGGCTGTCTCCATGTCCACAGAAAAGGAGTTTACCGAATGCAAAGTTAGAAATCTTCTTTCCTCAAAGACCATTCTCGTCTACTCCTTAATGAATAAGTGGTAAGTATTTCCCCAATGCAAGTGCTAAGCAAATAGATCACCTATACTTGACAGTAGTATATAAGGACCAAGTGAGAATATCCTGCCTGGTACAACCTGTACTTGATGCTTATCCAAAGCCCTCTCTTCTATAAAGAAGAGATTGTGTGTGTGTGTATATTTGCATCTTTGCCTACCTCAGGAGTGTGCTTTTGAAATGGGTCTCCCAGTCACCCCCACATGCTGCATGCTATCATATTGCAAATCATCTTGGGTTACATGAACCGGACTCCTGAAGACATGCCCTGGCTGCCTGTGGATGTCGTGTCCCTGGGATCAACCGGAGACAGTGTATAGTGAAAACATTGTAGATGTTGGGTCCTCCTTTTGACTGCTATGGGTGTCTAAAATGAGACAGAGTGATTTGCCCTCTGGAAGCTCCTGTTCTCCTCAATTGACTATGCAGGCAGCTGAAGTTGCCTAGCTCAGATACAGATGACTGACTTGACAGACATATAAAGCTAGGAAAGATAAATCCCACCCTAGGCATCTAGCTCTAGGCAGCATGAAATGCTCTTTGTTCTTTTAAACACAGTCACCATAACAGACAGGCTTAATATATCTTCCTGTTTCTTTTTTTGCCTTCACAGTGCAGAACATACTGTTGACAACACGTTAAATAATGACAGGTAGACAACTGTTGTCACAGGGACGTGGCTGAGTCTTCTTGGCTCTTGGAGAGCTCAGCAGTTGTCTGACTCCTCTGGTCTCGCCTCACAGAAAAAAAATCACCTCTCTAAAAGGTGGGGAATGGCAAGTTTCACATTTACAACAGCTGAATATTTTTTACATCCGGACGTGACAATGGATAATGCTTATACTGCAAACAACTGGTATTGCTCCCGTGTCACCAGCCCTGACCTTTGGCCGGTTTGCTTTGTTATACAGACCTGTGGATTCTAAGCTTTGCCATCAGGAGCAGGCCAAAGCACAATGCTGTCATAAAACACCTCGCCATAAGAAAACCACATAGAATAATCCAGCCTTTGAATGGTTAAAAAAAAGGCCCATGAGAGTGCAGGCAAGGCCACCAAGGAGTGCACAAAAGGTTGTCTCTCCTGCTGGCACTCTGACCGGGCTCTGCAGGCTCCTTGGGGCAATCAGCTGGGCAGGGCTGGTAGCTGCAGGGCCAGTTGTGCACATTGGCTCCTGTTCCCCATTTTGCCTCTACAACAGCTTTTCCTTGTCCACCTCTGTAAGTTTTTCACTGCTCTGACTCTTTTACACTATGCTGTTCTTAATGGTTTTCTGTTACTGATACTCAGGCCCAGGATTATGACTATCAAAAGGAACAGCCAAGGCCAGGGACATCGCTTGGGAGTTTTTTGAGCATGTCCCTCAGATCAGAGGAGCTTTCAATCAGCTTGTCACTGCAATTGTTCTGTTACTGTAATTTCTCTTCTTTGCTACTTCCTCCTATGTTACTTTTATCCTGTGTCTCAGCACTTATGGTCATAGCATTTAACTGCACATAGAGGAAAAAAGAAAAGAAAAGAAGAAAAGCAGCTACAATTCTTAAAATCTGGCTACTTTGCCACATGTGAGTTGACACTGAAAAAAAAGTGTCCTTACTGCTTGAACCTGTTCCAGTCATGAGAACATCAGTTCTCTAACAGGAATCTCAGTCAAAATCATAGTCAAGATTTCCTACTGTGGTTTGCCACGTTAAAGTAATAACACACCCATCAGGTTAACTTCTAATAAACTCCACTGCACTTTGCTTCACAGCCCTTGGAACGAACAAGGTGTGAGTGCATTTCCAATGCTGAGTTCAAGCCTCTGATTGCCGCTAATTTTCTAATGAATCCGAGGAATATTTTCCTAGCTCAACTTGGGGACTTTCCATGCATTGATGAAATCTGGATCATGGCACAAATGTGTTCAGCGGTTGGACTTGTTTTAGTGGCTCACATTATGCTGCCTCCAGGGCTCACCTGTGCTAACCCCAGCCACGACTAGGAATTAAGTTCAAAAAACACATGGAGGCAAGACAGAGTTCAGCTGTCTCACTTCTTCACAGGAAAAATACTTTTCCCACCCAGCCCAGCAATCCTCCTCCTTTTTCCAGGAGAGTCAGAGAGTGAGAATGAGTTAGGCTGTTCTCTAGAACAGGAGTGGCCATCCGCTCTGGTTTGCTCTGTCAACATCCTCGCACATTACAGGCAACCTCTTTTATACAGCAGCTCTCCTCTCTCCTACAGATATGCCACGTGATGGGTATATTATCGGTCATCTTTCTTCTCTTTCTGTTTTTCCTCCACCGTGTTTCCTGGCTTTTGTCTTTATCTCAGGGAGCATGAGTAAGGGTACTGCCCTGCTTTTCACTTGGAAAAACTGAACTGTCCCGTGGTAAAGGCAAAAGTCGCAACACTGCAGAGGTTAGTTATCCCTCTGGCATCTGGCAGGGCCAAGACAGAATGGCAGGGGGTGAGGGGAGGTAAATGGGAAAATAAGGGAGAAATGTGAGAGGCGTCTGCCACCAGGGCGTCTGCTCATATTGAGGACCTCTAGCCACCGCGGTCTGGCACTCACTGAAGCCTGGCACTGCCAAGGACCTCTTCTCCTCTGGGATATTATCTCCGCACTGGCCAAAGCCCACCTGGGCTGTAATTCCACCCCTTTCAGTGGAGTTACACTGTATAAATTCAGCTGTATGTTTTCCTGGGTAAGAGAGTTCCCTATTAATAATGTTCACAAGCTTATGCTGCGAATCTTCTGGGAAAATTCAGTTATATGAAGAATGCTTTAGCTTTCAGCTGACCTAGAACTGTGCAACATTCTATTACTTCGCACTGCCAGTGAACACAAAGTCTGATTTGTGGTTGTTCACAAGCAGAAACAAGGCAAATTAAGAGCAAGCAGTTACGAACAAGAGGATTGGTATTTCACTCCATATGATTAGCTTTTGTCTCATTGTCTGTGCATCTTCATAGTTTACGGTCCAAAAGATAAGTAAATCTTCTCAATATAGCCCTAGTCATTAAACCTGTGCTTAAAATTTAATTTTGATAAAGCCGTGCACAACTCTGCTATAACTAACCTCTGTGAGCTCTGGGCATTTGTTTTTGCAGTTCTGCTAGATAAGCATTTGGTTTCTGTCTGCTCATCTGGCTATACAGTAAATTCAGCTTGTATTCTGGTGGTTCATCTGTGGTGTGGATTTTTGGCAGTATGAGAATTACATAAGTGGTTGTTTTTCCAGTACTGAAACACGAATGGCATGGCAGGTCCTTCCTGCTGAGACATCCGTGCCAGCGGGATGCGCGCTGCTCATCAGCAGCAATTCTAGGATAAAAAATGAGTAAGAAAAGAAGTCACTGCTTTTGCGATGACATTTGCTTTGACTGAGCAGCAGGATTTAAACCCATGACCTTCAGTGTCATAACACAGATTACTTAAGCAATGTCATTAGCTGGTGTCAGAAGGAAGGTGTTATGCCTTAGGGAGACTGGCAAAGAGCACACATGTTTTATAAACCTGTCGAACCAGAATATTGGGATGTCATAAAAAGACACTGACAGTTTCATTAGAGTGCTGTTTTATGTTTACGTAATAAGAGTTTTAACATCTCTTAGGTTTGAGGGGAAGAGGAAGAACGAGGTGTTTCTCTAATAGAGAATAAAGGTTTCTTTATTCCTCATATGGTCCCATTGCTAGAGGAAAAGTGTCTGGCAGGAAGTAATCCTGGACAGAGGCCGAGGGAAAGTCTGCATTATGCAAGACCTGCAGGGAATGTGGACTTCCCACAAGAACAGCATCCAGGCTCCCTCCGGTACTGATGGCTGGCTGAGATCCTCCGGTCATTATGATGAATAAGGGAAAGACAAGCATGCAAATGCTCAAGAAAAGGGCACAAAACTGCAGAGAGGACTCGTCCCCTTTCCCTCAACTGGGCTAGTAAGACCTTCTGCAATTGCAGACTGTGGACATCAAAGGAAAAAAAATCAACTGCTGCCAAACTTAGGCACTGTTTATTTAAATTCCCTTTAGCAATTGACTTGCAGTGCTGCAAAGTCCCAGGAGATTTTATTCCATGGGGATTTATGGCAGAGGCAATGGAGATGAAGAAGAAATTATATTCCATCTCAGTTATCATTAATGAACAAAGGTACCCAAATGTGTCCTCTGATAAAGGCTTTTTTGGCCAGAGCAGGGCTCGAAAGGGAAGCAAAGAACATGCAGCTGTTAGGTACATTGCTGCTCTGTGCACAGTAGGGATTGAATTGAAGGAAATGCATAACCTAGCCAGCCTGTGATAACAGCTTCCACCTAATCCCCAACCAACCATCCCCAACCTCCAAGCCCTCACTGGGGGTTTTGGAAGCTGACTGATAGGTTTGCAGGATCCACCTCATATATCTTTCTGAGCATTTTTAGAGGGATTCTGGCTGTTTTTCCCCAAAGAGGCTCTTCAGCTTTTCCTTTAATTGTTTGACAGCCCACTTCCAAAAAAAAAAGCATATGTGACAGACAGAATTCCACCTGCAGTCAAGGTGTATTAAAAGTGGAAATTACAGGCAAATGTGTCAATTGAAAGCTCTCAGGAAAACAGTTCATAAACCACATCAGCTGATATCAAATGCAGAACAACATAGCTATAGAAAGAAGAAGGCTGGCTGACATAATTGCCAGAAAACCGTCTTCATTGATGGAGTCTGCCAACAACAGGTGATGTAAGAGCTGGCAATGAATGAAGCTGTGAATGTGAATGTGATGTCTGGTAGTATTTCTTGAGAGATCGTCACAGCATAGCAGTTGGAGACTTACAGAACGCCATTAAAAAGAGATGCCTGAGGATAAACCTGTGCAGTCTGACTCCTATGGCCATCAGGAAACATCTCCTGCGTGTTTCGTTCCTCTCTTCTGTGCATCTGGCTTGGGCTGGATTGAGCATTATAACTCATGTGCAATGAACCAAGTCCTCTAAGACACTCCTGGCCCCTCAGTTGTTTGCTCCATCCCTCTGCCAGTGTCCCCACACTAAGGTGGCAAAAGGTGGCATGAAGTAAGGCAGGGAAAAAGTGTGCCTGTGTCTCAAGTGATTGCAATGCATGGTCAGTCATGTAAGTGCAAATGCACTGTCATCAGGGCTATGAACTGTAGCAGCTGCGATCCCTGCTGTGACCTGGAGGCTGGGAGCTGCTCAGAGAGTCGGAGGATGTCACGGCCACTTATCTCATGGCTGACAGAGCCTCACTTGGTCCCACCAGAGACCCTCTGGACAACAGTAACCCAGCTGTGTTTGCAACACAGTGTTGTTACCTGTGACGGGAGCGAGGCCACTGCGTGTCAATTCACCAGCACTTTCAGTCTCAGTCACCCAGAGTCACTTGAACCTCAGCCCCAGGCAGGCTCCATCCCTTCCTGTTGCCTGGTGTGCTCGGCTGCCTGAAATGCTGGAGCTGCAGTTTCTCTGCCAGGACACTGCTCAGACTAGCATATCTACATCTGACTGGATGAGCCCGTTGTCATCCTTTCCCCTTCTTGGCACGTCCCGTATCTTGTTCAGTGCTTGGCAGCTTGGCTGGCCTGCCCCATGAACAGTGCCGGGCAAAGGCTGCAATTCGCAGCAGCCCCAAGCAGCATGGACAGAGCCTGGCTCCAGCTGAGCTGCCTGGGGTGCTTCTGCCGGAGGGCTGAGGGGGCTGTGGGTGGTGCAGGGACACCTCTCAAGTGGGTGTTTAAACCTTTGTCACTCGTGTTGTTCCAGAGGGAGGGACAACAGGGCACCGAAATGAAATTCAGGGATTGTCAGTCTGTTTCTCTGGAAGCAGGGTTTTTACTCTCAGCATGGTAAGTAATTCTGGTCTTATCGTCCAACCAAATGGAAAAGGAAACAAGTATTTAGAAGGTTTCAGGGGAAGTAGAAAATATCTCGAGAATTAAATGGACTGAAGGATAAGGAGCCTCTGTCAGTGAGTGAGTCAACGTATCCTTAAACTACAATTTAATGCTTAAAAACCTGATGGGTTTTATGAAATGAGATCATGGTTTCTCCCTATTTTGAGAAAGCACATTCACATACTGAAAAAATAGCAAAGACCAAACTAATGTGCATTACTTGGCAAGTGCAGCAGACAAGCCAGATGGATATCCAGTATGCTGCAATCCAAATGGCAGCCTGGATAAAGCTCTGCAGCTGGGCAGGAAAAAGAGGAGCATGGGCAAATACTTGCCATCCATATGCTCAACAACTGCTTCATGTCTTCCACAGCAAAAACACACATTCCCACGTGTCCTCCCCTGTAAGGTGCCACGGTAGCAGCCATGGCTGAGGAAAGGGCTGTTGCCGTGTGGCTCCAGAGCATGACATGTGTGACTGCATGTGTGCCTGCAAAATGCCCCACTTTTCTACAATGATACAGTTCTAGATTATGAATAATTTAGATAACACAGTAATTAGGGCCATATAAATATCATCTAGACAGAAGATGAATTCTTTCCAGCTGAGAAAGTTCCCTTTGGACCGAGCCACGTTGCCAGCGCACTGGAGCTGGAACAGCTCGTGGGTGTATGTGTGTCCCTGTGTCCCTCTAAAGGACCTTCAGTCCTCTCAGCTGTTGAATTGGCATCTTTAAGTAGCACTAAGTTCACTTTGAAAAGCAGCTGCTAAGTAATCAGGAAAAACCTTTCCGCAGACAGAATATTATCTGGGGAGTCTTGTCTGCAGAGAGCAGTATCTTAGAAGAGGCCTTCACCTAAAAAATTGCAAGTCCATGACACACTTTCAAGTAGTCCAGAATTTTTCTTTTTTTCCCTTGACTTTTGCTTCTCATGCCAAGACCTCATCAGTTAAATCTGGGTTTGTAAAATAATTTCTTTTGGGGCACAGAAGAGGAACACGTGAGCTGCTTATAAACACTTTAAACACCATGAGGCATTTCTCTTCTGGGAGGAACTCTCACTGTACCCGGTGTAGGTATGAATGCAGCAGATGAAAGTCCTGTTGTCCTCCTCTAACAAATCCATTTACCAGGGAGCAAAAAGTTCTTTAGCAGTGAGCACCCCACTCTTGCACTAACTTAGGAAATTCCCATAGAATCATTGCAGAGAAACTTGCACACCCTAAAAACATCTTAAAGGCAGCTGAAATGAAGAATAGGATGGAGAAGAATATAGATTCCCTTAGGCTGTCTGTCTTTAAAGCAATGCTGAGGACTTCTCCAGAATCCAGTGGTACTGGCACGTGAGCTCTGAGAGAATATGGCAGAACTGAAGGAGTTTGTAGACGGGTGATGGGACTGAGCAAAGGCTCAGAAAAACTTTTATATGTCAGAGAAATTGAAAAGATTGGAATCGTTGACCTTCGAAAGGAGAATAATAAGAAGGGACATAATACAAGTCTGTAGGATAATGAAAGATCTAGAGACGATAGATACGAAGATCACTGCTCCTTCAGCAACAAGGGAACATTCAATGAATGGAGAGGCAGGAAGCTCAAAACTGGCAAAGGACATATTTTTTTCTCACCATGCATAACCGGACTGTGGAATCGCAGTAGTCAAGAACCTACAGAAAATGAAAAAGGAATGAGCATTTTAATAAATATCAGGAATATGCTTTGTCTCTACTGGCATAGTGTAGCACCTACCCATTACCCAACACAGATAAAAAAAAAGAAACAAAAATCTGCAAGGACATATTACAAACACTGTGTCCCACTTTGCATTAATGTGTTTATAATCTTTGGGATCTAATAACTTTATAGCCATTTGCATTATTATGAGGAAGATCTTTCTTCAGATGAAGATAAGACACTTAGTGGCATAGCACAAGGTCTCCTCTCTGGGTCTGAAGTAAATTCATTTTGATACTTTGTCAATACACTGCAATTCTCTTAGGAAGGTGCTATTCCTTCAAAAATGGTTTTGTTTCTGACTGTTCACTGAAGAAAATGTGCAGAAAGAGGGGACATTCACTGTACAGCATAACTGGTACCAAAAAAAAGGAAAGCAAGATAGATAATGATGACCTTGGAAAGCATTCTCTGTGCCTTTTTTTTCCTAATTGAACGCTTAACAATAAATGATGATCTCTGCCTTGATCGGGGGACTGTGGAGCATTCTGATGGCACTGTCAGATGGCAGGGTCTGTCATCCTCTTTAATAATTTGCAGCATCTCATTTTTTGTGGAAAGAAGCATACCAGTATCACAGCAGAGTCAGAAGAATTTTTATGCACAGAGTGATTTCTAGGAGGTGGCCCAGCACATTTCACAGAATAAAAGAAGTCTTTACAAGGGCTGTGTAGGGGGACTGGAGGAAAGAAAGACTGTGAGCTTCACTGAGAAATTAAAAATAGCATGATTGAGAAATGTTTTGCAATTATTCATTGTCCTGATACAGCATATCTTGCAGAAGTGCAGCAAGATCAGAGCCTAATTGCACTAGAAGCTATACAGACCTGAAGAAAGAGACTATCACTGCCCTGGAGAGTTTATAGGCTAACTAGATGAAACAGACACAGGGTGGGGAAAAATATGTTATTATCTGACTTTTACAGATTAGGGACTGAGGCACATGGAGATTAATTGAACAGCTGAAGCCTGTTCTTGAGCCAAGAGCTGAATGCGGATCTCTAGAGCCCCATTAACCACAAGACCAACATTCATAACCTCAAACTGTGTTGTCAATGTAACGATTGCAGCTAAACAGGAGAATTAATTCCAGGTCTCCAAAGAGCAATGTTAAAGTATCCTTTTACATATTATTCCAGTAGTGCCCAGAGACCCCACGTCCGGTTGAGGACTCTGTTCTGTTGGACACTATATAAACTTAGCAAAAGAGAGGCTCTCGGCCAACCAAATGACAAAATACGAGTGGGGAACAACAGTCACTTCAGATATAATCCTATAGAATAAAGGAGTCCATTTCCTTAGTAGTTATGCACAAGGATTGCCTGTAGTCTGCACATAGAGCAGTTCTTTGGTGTATTATTCCTTATGTTGATTCTACACACTGACTGAAAGCATACTGATATTTTGGGGATTCTTTTCCCTGCTTTCTGGCCATTTCAGACTTCACACTGTAAAAACCTGCTGAATCATGTCGTGCTTGTGTGGACAAAAAATTATCTATCACCGTTTTGAAGTTTTTCGAGTAGCATATGTCCTCAGCTCTCCTTTTACTTTTTTGTCCTGTGCTTTAAAGCGTAGGGGTTCATGTGCTCTCATTTGTAAATTTGACATGCTTCTGTTGGTAAGTCTGGATTAAAACAAAGACTGATAGGCATAAAGTCAAAATTAAACGATGTTTGAATTATTTTCCTGTGTCAGTGCCAGATTATTTGTCCTATTTGGAAAAAAAATAGTGTTTCAATGAAGATTCAGCAAAGGTTGTCACTGATTTTAAAGGGTGTCCATGCTTTAACAGGTAGTCCTTAGATAGGTGAGAATTAGACTAAAGCATTGCATTTTCTTAGTCTGATTGCTTTTATATAATATAACATACTCTAATAGCATATATAATAATGTCCTTAGTTATACAACACTTGTGGGTACAATTCAGTCACAAAAAAGACTACTCTGAGTCAACTGCTTTTTTCCCCTTGGTGCCCCCCTCTTAATGCCTTAAACACAGTTGCCACATATTATCTTACTATTTCAGTCATATGCATCTTTACATGGTGAGCTCTAGCATTGTGCTGAGAAAAATAATTTTTACTCTGCCCATTCCTGGCGATTGAGGAGCTTTGCGGATGCACACGCTGCAAATTTGTAGTCAGGGGGCTTTGCTGTAGCATGGATGGCTTAAAGGCATTTGTTTCTTCCATCTGAAGTTATCTCGGTAAGACATGAATGGACCTTCCAGATGTGACCATGTGGGTACAAATGGCTGGAAGCACACCTGACACTGACTGGTGTTCATAGGCGAGCTACAGACCCCGCTGCTTCTGCTTGAGCCATGCCTGGGCGTGCCATCTGCCTGGACTGAGCCGGACTCGCAGCAGCATTGGACGAGTGCATCCTTTCAAAGGTAGATCTACCAGGGGCTGGAGTGCTGGGAATTAGAAAAATCCCCAAAGCCATGAGCTGCTTTCACTGGAGTGCTTCCTGGAATACAGTAAAGGGCATTTTAAAGAGAGATTAATGTACCACTCTCCATCAGAAGATGTGCTACACAGGGACCTGTATCCTCCTTTATGTCATGGGGGCAAAAAAAAAGAGTTGCCACACCACAGGGAGCGAGACCTATTATCCTCTGTCACACGCGCTGAGAAAGTGCATCCCCAGCAGTCCCCAGCAGCCAGATTTCACCAGACCCTAGCTATTTACCTCTTATCTAATTCTGATGCTCCATTTTTCCTAGAATTGTGTTTAGATTTTTCATCTTCCAAACACGCTTGCTATGTTCTTCAGCCTCAGAGCAGCGGGAACTTTGCACCCTCAGGCTCCATGCAGCCTGGCTAATGGCGAAATTGTTCCTGAGTGGGTGAAAAATTCAAGTCAGGTCACTGCAGGTTCTTGCAGTATGATACACTACCAGCAATACATAATGAAAATTCATCTCATGTTGTGAAACATATTGAACTGCTAAAATCAACAAAATGCTGGCAGGGAATGTTCTTTGAGGTTATCTTTAGATTGAATCTGCTTGGACTTTTGACACCTACTCAGCAATGTCTCTTGGCAGGCAAGAAACATCTTATCAAAATGCTGAAAATGTTTAGTCAGTAACTAATTTATTCCCTCGTAAATGTCTTTGCTTCCTGAATTCTTTTCCTCTCTCTCTTCTATTTTGTGTTTGGATGCTCAACTATAATCATGTAATAGGCAGGAGGGGATGTTCTTGGGAAGGAGATACAACTTGTGACCTGGAGAAGAACTTATCTGTCTGTGTAAAAGGACAAAGGTTTTCATTTAAATAGTCTTTCAGTAAGTTTTATGCTTTCAGTATGTTAAGTTGTCAGTTGTTACTACTGTAATGTTATGTGCATTTATTTTACACAGATATGACCTGTAGTTTTGCCCACTGGTGGGCAAACTAGTAGTTTTTAAGGAACTATATACTAATGCATGACATGTACATCCATTAGTGTGTTATTTAAAATAGTCAGTGTGACAACAGTACATGCTCATGCTTCAGTTATTTTTCTCTGGTTCTTTTGCAACAACTACACAAGCAACACATATGCATCTATGTTTACACAGATAAATATTTGTGTAAGTGCTGATGTCAAAACACATACACGTATACATATCCAACTGTTGCAGAGCAATCGAGAGAGAGAGAGAGAGAGATTCAAGGTGAATATGTATTAGCAACCAGAGTAGTACTGTACAAGATGCCAGCTTTACAACTCTCTCTCCACATCTATTCATGTGCTCATACAAAGCTAGGCAACCTGTTTCACAGAAAATTGTAGAAGTTGAAGCCACGTGAACCATTTCTTAGTATAAATCGTAGCACATGACTGCCCAAACAAGGAAACTCCCAAAAAAACCTAAAAACCTAAAATAAAGTTGGAAAGTTAAGACTATTGTAATAACAAGTCAAAATTAAAAAGGAAAGGTGGTACACACATCCCACAAGAACAAGGGATCTAAATGAAGCCCGCTGTGTGGGAGCACAAATCCATGTGAACCATTTTTTAGTATAAATCGTAGCACATGACTGCCCAAAGCATGTAACTTCTCACACAAGCTTATAACCTTACATTAAGTTTGGAAGTTAAGACTATTGTAATAACAAGTCAAAATTAAAAAGGAAAGGTGGTACACACATCCCACAAGAACAAGGGATCTAAATGAAGCCCGCTGTGTGGGAGCACAAATCCACATAGGGACGCACACACGGAATTAGCACACATACAAATGACACTGTGCGAGCTCACACCTACAAATAGTATCATAACCTCAGCTGCAAACTGGTGGCTTTTTTTCCAGAATATAGATTTATCACCTACTTAGTGATTAGCACTCTGCTTTAATAATTGCAATTCAGCACCCTCACAAAATGCAATCATACATTCTCTCCAAATCTCCAAGCTGTTTTGCTTTTGGATTTTATTTCTGCAAGTGCTTGTTTCATGTATTCTTTAAAGTCTAACACTCTGACCCTCCCTACTCAGTCCTTGAACTCCTTCAAGACAAAACAACACAAAACTAAATTCTAAACAAAAGACAGTACAACTCAAGTACACAAAATATTTCAAAAGTAAAAAGACAATAGAGATATATCTTTTCTGGCCGTAAAATCCCAGCAGAAAACCTAAGTTAGGGCTTTAGCAGAGCAGCCAAAATATTTATACTTCAATCTGAAGGTGTGAACATGCAGATACATTTCCAAGGACGAAAACAAGACTGTAAATTCTGAGCTCCTGGGACCTGCTACAAAAACAAGTCAGAAAATTCTCCTTAAATGTTGTTTCTGCCAATCAAGAGAAAAGCAAAGATGCTGTGAAGGATTTAAAGGAAAGCATTCCTTTTCCATAACTGGTAAGCTTACTGTCATAGAGGGAATCCACTCCAGGAAGGGTTTAACAGCAATCAAGAACATACTTCTTATTGGGAATAATTATAATACTAGATTTCACCTAAAAAGTAATAAAGCTAGAGAAT
Source organism: Aptenodytes forsteri (assembly GCF_000699145.1). Taxonomy (NCBI): domain Eukaryota; kingdom Metazoa; phylum Chordata; class Aves; order Sphenisciformes; family Spheniscidae; genus Aptenodytes; species Aptenodytes forsteri. The sequence continues at coordinate 10,802,628 of NW_008795490.1, forward strand.
GAGAGATATACCGCATGAAATGTTACAGCTCTCATCATATGTCGCATGTGAGTTTGGTAGCATTCCCCTGTTACAGAATTAGAGCAATACAAACCCTTTTGGTGCAACAGGGTTGAAGCAACAAAAACAAGTCTTTAAAGTAAGTGAACAGCTTTATGTGACACCTTCTTCTTTAGCCCAGCCAGCTTTATTGCAAGCAGGTATTGTACATAAGCCTTATTCTCCCCAGGCAGGTTTTGTTGTAGTCAATAGCCAGGAGGAGTGATACTGCACTAAAGCAGAGTGGAAGAGGAAATGAAGGAGAATACCACACTCGGTGGAATTTTTATTGAATTCCATTCTATATTCCTTGTCCTTAAAGAACACGGTGCTATTTCCAGACCTAATCTCATCAGGAGGGACTTTGGCCAAAGAACCCCTCAACACAAACAGATATAGATCCTAGCCCTCTGAGCAATGTTGCAGACAGCTCTCTGCTCCTGTGCGGAGGGCACTGCCTTTGTTCCCAGGCTTTGGCTCATGTGGTTTCCAATGTAGGAACAGTGTCTGAGGCTTTTTCTCCCATTAACGTCTTAGCCCGTTTAGTCTCTGGGGCAATGAGATTTTAAAAACAAAGCCACAAGGTTTCTCTGTGTAAAAAAACCCTTGCCAGAATGGGTTTACTAAATAGCACATGCATTATTATTTCATTATAATGCTTCTCTCTCCACCTCTCTACTCCATTGTAGTCAGGTTCCCTGTAACTGTTCTTATTTTAATGTGTTCTCGTTCTTCTCCATTTTCCTCTTATTTTAATTTATTTTTTTCCTTTCCTGTTTCCTTCCCTAACAGAGCACAGACACACTGGCATTTTACTTTGTATGAAACTTCCAAATACACCCTTTTTGCAAAGGTTCCTCTTTAGTAGGAAGAGGGAAGTCAACTTTCCTTATTTCAGCTTCCATTAATTGTGCTTCAGCAGGTCACAGGAAAGCTCAAGATACGTGCACAAAGTCGACTCTACAAATCATTAGTAATGGAGATGAAGTCTTCTGGAGACTCCTAGAGGGAAGTGATTACAGCAGTAAAATATCATCTTTGCAAGAAAAATTGTGTAATAATAACTTTGTGGGATTTCATATTACTGCTGTAACTTAGAGATGAGCACTCAGGTGCATCAAGAGCTTTAATAATGTATGTGTAGGTGGCGAATTACCCATAAAGAATCTACTGAATTGTGGATAATGTTCATTTTATATTCTCAAAGATAACCTAAGCCTTTGGGCAGATGTCGTCTCATGCCCCATGATCATGACATCTAGCAGGATTATTGAAATACAACATGCTGACCACTTCCCTGAGTATAAGCAATCCTCCTCCTGCAAGCAGTATGAATTCCTATGGAGGCAGGGGATGAAGCACATTTATTAAAGTCATATTGGCACAGAATAAGCTAAACTTCATGTCAAGGTCCTGCATGAGTCTACCATACAACATTTCTGTGCTCTAAATTAGAGGATACTTCTTACTGGAATCACTTTGGTTTCTGATGAATCAGAACACAAATAGGAAACACATAAATGAGAAGGAGGCCTGCAATCCAGTCTCTTTACCTGCAAATATTTTGTACAAAAGTAATGTGATATCCATTAATGCAGCAGCTGGATTCCTGCACTCCCTGCTTCATCCACTGGACGCCTGAAGTGGACTCTCTCTTGCTCTCTCTGTCCTTAAGAACATTTGGTTGTTTCACATTAAGTGGAAGAACTCTAACAGAAAGGGTTAAATATCACAAAAGAAGCAGAAGCATTCATGTTTAGTCCAGTGCAGTTATTTATCTAGCAGAACATCTTGGGATGCAATGGGATGTTAGAGCTTTTGCTTTTAGCTGACAGCTGAGTAGTGACTTGTACTGATAGAAAATAAACAGCCATGAGCTCGCACGAAAGGGAAATCTTCCCCCGCCCCTCTTAAACATCCCCAAGCCTCAGATAGGGCTGCATTCATCCCTTCATTGATTTGGGGCCAAGATTTTTATGTAATCACCTGATAGGAATATTGTGTTCTATCTGAAGTGAATTTGGAAAAGACACTATGTCCCTATGTGGCAAAACCGTAAGATTATCAGTCTTTTACATAAGTTTCAGATATATACACACCTTGAACTTCTGTATCCTCCCTTTCCTTGAAGCTTGACACCTCTGATAATCCCTCACCTCTTCCCGCTGGGGCTCCCGGTCACTACAGCTGCCTGTTTGAACTAGACCTTTACCCCAGCCTACGTGGCTCGGCTCAGTGCAGCAGTGCCATCTCTTCTGTCAAGCAAAAACGGAGCTGCCAGTCACCAGCTCCATTACAAAGTGTCAGGCTGAAAACCGACTGTGTTGCGTCTAAATGAGGCAGCCGTTTCTTCTAAACCACTTTCCTTTTTGTCACTGTGTAACTGGAAAGACAGTATCAACTCCATCGGTTGTTAAAGATGCAAATGGAGCTGGAGAGTCAGTTCAAGGTTGGAATCGAACTAATCACAGCTGTGCTGGGCAGGCAGGTCTGCCAGATAATTTATATCTTGTCCTTAAAACTATGCTGTTAGCAGAAATACAGCATATATTCTCAGGACAGAAGGATATTAAAAAAATTAAAACCCCATTTGGCTATTTTTAAGTTGCAGAACCAAAAATCTGTCAATAGATCACTCTTTTCTGGATCCTTCACAGTACAAACCCCCTTTTTCTTATACTAAAAAGAAAGACAACTGTAAAGATTTTGGAAAAAAATTTCTTATATGCTAGCTATTTTTCTAAGGATTATCATTCTGAACATTTTATACATGGAGAAACAATAGACAAATTCATGCTTCTGAATAGTCATTAAACATTCTGGAAGAAAAATAAGACACTTTATTTGGCTTTTTCTATTTGTTTCTTTATGGTGTGTGGCAGGAAAGCCTCTAATATATTACTTTGATCCCTAAACACAACGTCCTTGAAAGCATTAGAGGATTGTTATGAAAGATACTCCCAGTAGTTCAAAATCCTGGTTTGCACCATGCACAGCAAATCCAATATAATAAGTGAGTTACTAAATATAATGAACTTGAGAGACTTGCCAAGCTCTTTGTACTCTGTGTTTGACAGGCAGGTTTTGTCCTTGTCTCCTGCTAGGGACCTTAGGGTGTTTATTGATCTTAGTTTGTCACCCTGAGGTCAAATTACAGCTACGTGGAACTGCACCTTCAAGCCACTCGGAAATTATAGCTGAGGCAACACAGCAGGACACAGTCTCTCAGCTGTGTTTTCCACCAAGGACTCATGAGCTCCAGGGTCCTGGCCACCAGCTGGCCAACTCCCAAGTGAAGCTCAAGCTGTTCTTCAAATGAGCTGCTATGAGGACTATTTCTTTCCACACGTGCCTCTGTTATAATCATGCAATGATGTTCACCCTGGCAGCAGCTTCCTTCTCTGAAGTGTTTCGGGACTAGCCACCGGGCAGGGCTGGGCAGTTTGCTCTGTACCTTTCCTTGCTGATTCACCAATAACTAGATCCACAGCAAGGCAGGTCTCTGAAAGTTATTTGCTCTCCTCAGACACAGGCTGCTGGGAGCAAAATCAAATTAGAAACAGGAAGGCTTTTTCCTCAGTCGATGTCTTCATTTTATGGTGGGCAAGTTTTTAAATGCAAGGTTTAAAATCTTGAGCATGGAACTGCCTCAGATATGGGGTGAAGAAAAGAAACAGCCCCTCAAGCAGACCTGATCTATTGTCCCCTGAGGACAATGCCTAAAATATCGATAATGACAAGAATTTCTGGACCTCCCTGTACAAACTCAATCTATCTGATTTCAAAACCAATAGAAGGAAGTGTTCTTGCCCAAAGCATGCAACCAGACTCGCACAGCTCATTGACACAGAGCGTCTGCTAGACCCTTTGAGCTGAAAAGACTACCAGAAACAGCTGTGCCTGCAGGTATCTATGACCTAAGGAGTAATTAGACACAAATAGGAGCTTGTGCATGTGTGAAGTCCTGAGAAATATCTAGAGATATAATAATCTATGCCAAAGTAAGTTGTGGAAGATAAAATATCTCTTGTTCAGTACTTCCTTGTGCAGGAGACCTGGTCAGAGACCTCAAAGGTCCCAATTCAACAACTTCCTTCCACTCTGCTTTTTGCTGTTGCTTTGAGGTTTTCACATATCACTTCTAGCTGCAGGTTCTAGCTGCCTGAAAACAGCTCTGAAAACCTCTCCCAGTGCACGTCCCGTCTTCCTGTCACTGTCCCCCTGCCAGAGGTGACTTTCCATCCCGTTTGGAGGGCTCAGCTTTGGTCAGCAGGAGCTGTGCAGGCCAGCCCAAGCAGTGGGCACTTCTGGATGGGAACAGGCTGAGGCAGGAGCCACTTCCCCAATAGGGCCACCCTCTTTGGAAGATGTCTTTAATGGTAACTGATCACTTGGGGAAAAGGTGCTAAAATGGTGGCCTATGAAATGAAACAATCTTCTGATTGGAAAGTGAAGAGTGTCTGTGTGTATTTTTGAACAGGGCTTTAATTATCTATTCTATACTAGTGGGGGTTTTGCTTGCATAAGCAAATATACAACATCAGGACCAGGTGCTCACGTGAACTGAAAATACAAACTGATGCATATATTATTTCACTGCATCAGTAAAAGTCACTGGTTTACAGACTAAATTGCTATTTCTGTTGACCTTCGAGCTGAAGACAATGAACAAGAATGGAATTTTGGTTTGTTTCTAAAAGAAATGGGGAATTCTCTGTTATTTTCTGTAAGGATTTACCATAAAGCTTAGAATAGTGTAGAAATAAATATATGTTTATACAAAAATTTTAATCAGCTTTTGATTATTATTTTCAAGAAGTTTCACAATTCAGAAATTTCCCATGTTATGAAGTCACTGAGAATTTTCTCAAAGTGGAAAAGTAGGAAAAAAAAAATTTGCTATTTTGTCCTAAACAAGACCTTTTTTTTAGTTGCCTAAATCTGCTTTGGCAGTTTTAAAGTGGAAAAGCTTTGGGGTTTTTAATTGTTTCCATTTAATTTCCAGTTTTTACTACTCCTCTAGCTGGACTGATTTTTATGTGTTTAAAGTAATCACTTTAAAAATACTACTTTGGGATGCAAATGTTTTTTTCCATTCTCTGCAGGGTCGAATGCCTTTTGTATCCTAAACTTTATGGAGGTAGTCTTATGATTAAATAGATTTAAAGAAAGAGCATGCACCTGGCTGTATGTAATAAGGGTCTGATTGAATGATGTTGGTGATGTAAACTCAGAAGGGAAGTGATAATGTGCATTAGCGCATTATATTCCCTACCCATTGGCTGTGGTTTATTTCACCTGCAAACAAGTAAACACGGCAGGAGATACATCTTGCCCAGCTCCTGAACTGAGCACCTTGCCAGGCTTAGCTTGCTAAGCGTGCAGTACCCCTGCACTGACTTTGCTGCTCACAGGCTGTCAGGATTGACACGCCATCTCTCAAAGGAGAGCTTATTTGAAGCCCAGAGGCCCATCCTGGCCTACTTGTCCTGCAAAAAGATGGAAGAGAGGCACAGGCTCTTGAGAAAAGGAGTCGTCTCTTTTCACATCCCCCTGCACCCCTATCCTCAGAGCTGAAGTCACTGAGAAAAGTCGAACCCAGCATCCCCTGCAGGCTCTGAACCACAGGGCACCAGTAAGCACCTCTGTCCTGCACCGTGGGGGTGGACCGCACAGGGGCTGAGCAGTAAGCGCCTGATGAGTAGAGGTGAACATATAAGGTCAGCTCTATGAGGAACTGACCAGAGCCTTCATCCCAAGGTCGAGCCAGACCTGTTGCAAAATGTTTTCCATGTTCAAAACACGTCACTTCGAAAAAAAACCCAAAATCTCACGCTGGGCAGTTTCCTCTGCCTCAGTGTTTTCTGATTCTGAGCCAAAATGACAAATTGCTTTTGGGTTTCTTTTGTTGCATTTTAAGGAAGAGCAGAGCAAAAAAATGCAGAGTGCACAAGAAACTGAGTTCCCATGAGAGATTATTTTTTTCAATTTTTCAGGTCGGTGTGTTCCTTGTGGTTAAGTGACATTTCATTAAAAATCCAGACTCTTGACTGGCATCTATTTGAAATGAAATTGCAAATCCAGCCATCGCTGATGAGAACTATGATGCTGGTTGCTCTTATTCCATCCAGAGCACCTAAGCGAATGACATCACTGAGTACCTAAAAGACCTGACATCATCACAAAATTGCATTCTACCTTCTACTGTAAAAATATATCATCATTACTTCTGTGGCCTCTAAAGAGAAATTGATTTTTTTGTGCCTCCTGTGGATGCTGCAATGCTATTTTATGTCTATAGCAGCTGATTGCTTTGACCCTGAAGTCCTTCTTGCAGTGCTGCTGACTTGCTGAATCACAGAGTTCATTCACATCCTCTTGCCAGAGAATAATAAGCTGAATGCAAAGCGTGCTACAGCAGCAATATAAAAAATGAAATGAGATAACACAAAAATAAATATAGAAGAAACTAAAAGAAAATAGTAGGAAAGACATAAAATAATAATAAAAGACCTGTCAAGTTCAAGCAAATGTGAATGGCAGTGTAACTTTACATGCCACAAATTTTAAGTATTGCACTTCATCCCTGAAATGTTCATATGAAACCTTTCTCTGGCTTCCCCTGATGTTTCAGTGATGATAAGGTCACTGAAGTCAGGGAATTCAAGTCTGATTCTTGCATCACCTTTAATTACTCTCATGGGGTGTGAAAATTTCAGAATAGTATAAAATGGCTACAGAGGGATGGAGGTTCCTGAATCTCTCCTAATTCCAATTTTGGAGATGTAACCTCTGCATGGCTGTGACTTGATCTCAAAGGTATCCAAAGGCACTTTAGGTATTACAACATTAAAGTTCTTGAAGTATCAGAAGTTCCATTTCTTGAAAGGAAAAACCACTAAAAGCCCTGAGATGCTACCAATGAAGCAATTTGGACTTAATTACTAGTTGGACACCCATGCACACCAGTGCAGATTAATCTCTGCCTTTCCTTTCCAAGTGCATCTGCCACCCTGGCCTCACCATCGTGTATCCGACATCTGACACGCTTGATATCTGGAGTCACGCAACAGGAGAGGGGTTTTCCTCTGCTGCAGTTTAACATTGAAGGCACCTCTCAACCATGCCAGATGATTTGTTGTGCCTGGGATTCACCTGACCTCTGACCAGGTGGACCTGTACATTCATTCCTGCCTTGTGTCCGGCGGGTGAGACTTCTGTACCGGGAATTCAAGGGATTTGCATGCACTCAGCTTTCTTCCCTGGCACCTCTATCACCTGAGGGAGTCATCCTGACCTGCTTGCTCAGAGCACATTTAATACAGCACACATCCAACTGCCTGCTAACCTTTGCCCAGGTGGAGATTAATCCTTTCTGAACCAGAGCATGTAATTGTTTCTTTTCTTGAGTCAACTCCTTTAAAAAAGGAGCTTGGAGGAAGGTCCTCCTGTGCCTGTTGAAAGCAGCACGATGCACAGCTGGAGCACCCCAGAGGCAAATGCCTTCTGTCCCTGGCTGCCCCTCCGAGAGGCATGGCGTGAGCTCTCCCTGCTCGGCAGGACACAGCCCCCACCCCAATCCCCCACCAGAGGGTGAGGAAAATGTCCGTCTTCACCACCCACTGGTCAGGGGGTGAGGGAGCAAGGCAGGAGGGCAGCCAGGGGAAGAAGGTGGGAACACTGAGATGTAGCCTGACTTCCATACCCCCAAAATCCCTAGCCTATATACCTTCCTTTCTGCATCTTTTTCTGAGTGACCTGACCTTCCCCATACAGGGCAGGGGGAGTCTGGATACCTAAAGTAGGACTTTGAACCCTGCTAAAGGCACAAGGCTTGTGACCCCAAGATCCTGCTGTGGAGCTAGGCATCAATTTCAGCGCACTTTCCTGCTAATGACAGCTATAAATGGGCTCCTGTACAAGGTGGCCATGCTACCTTGCTCTCCATTGGCAGGACAGTATGAAGTGCAAAATTCATCATGGACAATAAGACCTCCAAGTGCATGAGTGTGCTTGGATACCTTCCTACCCCAGCAATAATTTCAGAATCTTCTTAAACTCTTGAACTGGTCAAATCTTCAAACCATGATGGAAGTCTCATTGCTTTTTATTTCTTCTTGCTGTGTAGTGCAGCCAGAAACAGTGTTTTCTCTATGATACTGAAGTGAATACAACCTGGAAGTAGAGAAGCGTGAAACTCAGCGAGAGAAATAAAGAGGAGAGAGAATTTTTTCCAGCCACAACTGGAACAGAGGCTTATTGGGTTTCCAGAGGATTCTGGCCTTCAGACTCCAAATAAATCTTTATTGCCATATTATACAGCTGAAAGAAAAAAGACTGCTAGGTAATAATGGATAACTTGCAGACCTGTACGTACAACCTGAATTCCTCTTTTAAGAGACATTATTGGAAGATCAAGGACTCTGTATACCAGCCACAAGTGCTATATCCCATTAACTCCATTTTCAGCCTTACCTTCTTCTCCTGGGTGGGCTCCTCCAAGATGCTCAGCCTCCCCCTGGCAAAGCCAGCAGTGACACATTTTCCCCAGCACCCCCTTTGCTGCGGTGCCCTGGCTGTGGGAGCAGTGGAGCAGGTGGGCCACCAGCCACGACGGCCACCCAGCACGGCCCCCTGGCATCGGGGCATGCGCCGGGGCACAGCCGCCTTCACGCACCTAAACGCACCCGCCAGGCACAACAGGCTCATGGGGTGAGACCTCCCCCCTGCGCTCCTCAGCAGCTTAATGAGGGAGGCAATTAGGGAGTCAGAGCTTATTCACAGATGGACTGGGGAGGGTGAGGAAGGAGAGGTGGTGCAGTCCTCTCTCACCTCATGAACTGCCCAGTTTCCCATAGTGTAGTTATCACAGTGTGACCTTGTGTACGTACAAAACAGTGATGCACACTGCAGAGCAGGGCCTTGGTACACAACTAATTACTTAGAGATGCAAAGAGACCATTTAAGTCAGATTCTTGCCAAAAGCAGAACTTTTACCTCATCAGGTCTTAACAGGGACTCACAGCCACTAAGTGACAGCCAACTCCTACTATGCCTGAAGTCAGTTAATGCCTTATATGTTCACAAGGTGTTTGACATGGCCTGCATTTCTGCTGCTTTTGAAACTGGTGGATTGGAATGGAAGTCTACCGTGCCTCAATGCTCAGCAATCAAAATAGTACATAAAACCTCCCCTCCAAAAAAGCACTTACAAAAATCTTTTTTTTTTTTTGTAGCAATAGTTTTTAACGGAGATTAAAGACTGAGCTTAAGCTGTCTGACACTAGACTACATTCAAGAACATAGCATAAAACAGAACTGAGTTTGTGATGTTAAGCCACCTCAGCTTCTGATGTTGTAAAACAAATACACCACATCTAGCCTTAGAGCAATTCTTGAAAGTCTTATATGGCTCTTTTTCAGGCACTGCTCCTGTCAGCTTCCATGAGCTTTAGGATTTTGGTTTTCTCTTGCACCTCACGTGTCCTCAGATGAAACACAGGTTTCTAGACGGTCATGTTCAATATCCTACTTCAGGAGGAGGAGACTACTTTTCTTTTTGCAAGAGCAAAAAATAGAAGGAAAGGTGGAAGGGAGAACAACACGTTAATCCAGGATTTACTGTCACAACAAGTAAGCAGTGTTATTTTAGGAAGCTGTTCAGACACAGGATTCCCTTAGTCTGTTAATTCATTGGAAATAAATCGTTAGCTAACCCCTCTCTCGGTGTGGCAGTCACACTGGGCAATCCTCTTCTCTGCACACACACACGAGTGGTGACCCTGAGCTGCAATGAAAGCCACCCCGATGTTTGGACGTATAACTGGGTATAAATGACTCACTAATCCTTTAATACTGCCGTTCACAATGAGGCTCAAGTCTAAATGACAATGACATGATCCTTTTTCTAAATGAAAGGGATGAGTCCTTCTTGTCTGCTCCCCACCGCCTTTGTTGCTGTTGTTCCTATATTGTGAATAAGATGGTGGCTGTGGAGAAGCAAAGCAAGGAATAGAAACTCTTTAATTTGTTCCAGACGTGTCTGATGAGACTCTACCTCTCACCACATGATCTTGCATCTGTAATAACTGGTGTCAGTGTATTGATCAGCTGAGGCGGCTGGAATAAAGTCAGGCTTCTACTGCACACGGAAAATCTGGCAACGAAGTTTGCAGAGGAGCTGGGCTGGGCTCTGCGGGGCATAGTCAGAGCAGAGTTATGCCCTATGGAAATGCAGCATTGTTTCCCCATCCCATGCAGGGGGTGCGTGGCTAACATCCACTCGCTGTGGGAGAGGGAGAATGGGAACATGTTCCAGGACTTGCTAGTTTGGCTGTGTTGCTGAGGAAAATACAACAGATGAAGCAATGGCATAGCTCCTGTGAATGACGATCCTGAAAGAGCCCTAGTCTGCCTGAGTCACCTGACCACGGTCCAACATGAACAGCAGAACGAGCGTGCTGGGAAAAGAGATCCTGGTCATCTAATAAAGACGACCACACAGATGAAATCAAACAGACCCAGGCTGGGATTTAACCACGTTACCAAAGCAACCTGCAGCCTGTAAACATCTGAAAACAAATTTACATAGGGTTCATGCTGACTTCTGCCGATGGGCAGCCTGGCAGGAAACCCTGGGGGAGGAGAGCCTGCCTGGAGGAGCCCAGCAGGGTGGCAGGTGCCCACCCACCCCGGCAGCACCCCATGGGGGGGGGGGGCGGGGCGCAGCCCTGGGTCAGGGGAGGGCTCCTCCAGGACTGCCAGGGGACGTGCTGATCCAGGGTCACCCCTCAGCCCTTTCCTGACCATGGGTGGGGCTGCCGCAGGGCAGGAATCTCAGTAAAGATCTAAAAGCACCGTGATACTACTTCTGTGAACAGTGACTATGCCTTGAGTGCATGAAGGTGAGATTAGCTCCAGCTCTCTACCCTGCTATTAGTGCATGTGACACCACACCTGTAGCATGCTATAGCGATGTGTTAAGACTCCATAAGTACTGCACTGAGTCACTCAAACATAGCTTGTGTATATTCAGTGCATCTCAGAACTGAGAGGCTCATTCCTTTGGAGGTTCCTCTGTTGCCATTTTTAGTTTATGATGAAAGAATTCAAGGACAATCTGTCATCGGATCACAAAGACAATCTCCTTATGCTTTATATGTAAAGAGAGGTTGAAGTTTCTCTTTTAAATATAATTATTTTTATTACTGTTAAGATTAGCATGTTCCTGTTTGTCAGACTTTTGATTAGAGTTCTAGGGTATGTTTATAAAAAGTCACACTACCACCACTAATATGACATCGCTTTGATAAATGCTACTGCTTGGCCAAGCCAATATGACTTTATACTGCTTGCGACTCCGAGGTTCTTCAGAAACTCTGTCCACTAGTCATGTCAACAGTGCTTGAGAGATCTAAAATACCTAGGTTTAGATCAAAGCTCACATGCCAGCTCAGACCCTACTGGAGATCACTGAGTTTAGTTAGAATTAGAAATATTTGACATTACAAAATATTTCAAAGTATTCATTCCCAATAGGAGTAAAGAAACAAAATAATAAAGGTGACAAAGAATAATACATTTCCCTTGAAATCTATATTTATACAGCATCTTTTACATAAAGACTAACCCCAGACTGCAGAATGCTATGATTTAACAAGCAAGAATCGCTCTTCCCACAACCTCGGCATAGTCACCTATGCAGTGGAAGGAGACCTTTAACAGCACGTCAGAGTACGGTGAGTTTGGATGTAAACTACAGTGTCTCTGAAAATGTGGGAGAACATAGACAAAAGGAAACTAATAACCCTAAATAGAATTTGGCCAGGAAATGAGGCTGACTCACTCTCCCAAGAATTATATTGTCGTCTTCTAACTTTTCCTACAAAAGATTAAAATCTAGTGGCTTACAAGACGTTGTCTGGTTTTAATTGACATGATACACCCTTATTGAGCAGGGAAGTTGGCATTTGAAAGGACTGTCCAACACAGGGCAAAATAAAATGCAAAAAATTTTCCCCGAAGTATCTGTTTCTGTTGTGTCTGTGCCTACTGTCTCAAGATCAGTCCTACTCCCACTTGATGCAATGGCAAAACCAGCTCTGCTAACAACATTGCAGTGTTGGGCCCTGAGGTTCCTCTTCCCCTGTTATTCTGCTGTTGGGAGAAGTGTCCTCTTGAATGCTTCTGTAAAGGGACATGCACAAAACTACAGATGACAATGGAAAGCACCAAGGTGATTGTGTCACAAATCTTCTTTCAAAAACCATGAATGGCCTGGAGATACATTTTACATAATCTTCAAAGCTGTTTCCAATGCAGCGCTCTCTTTCCATACACCTGTGCACATTGGCTGAAATCTTCCAAGTACTGTCATTGCAAGGTGATCTTTATGAACATTAATGCGATAGCTGGATGGCTAATACAGCATTTTGGTCTCTAACAGAGCCTACGTCAATGCTGAAAATAGCAACCTGAAAACACATTATCTTGAAGCCTGTATCTGAATCAATGAAGTGATCCAATTCATTTGTTTGGAGCAGCTTGGTCACTGAGCTGTGAAGCTCTGGCTCCAGCTTCTGATACATTTCAGATGTTTTAACTGGAAATCCTTTTACTGTGCCAGCCCATATGCAATTAAATTCACCTTGTAATATATTCACCTTTAAACTAAAACCATTGTGTGTAACTAGAAGGAATTGCTATATCTTTATGATGGATAACAGTGAACAAATGAAGAAATCATAACAGTTTATACAGTGTTTTCCTTAAGGTGATTAATGGAATAATTTAAGCTCAATCATTTGGATGTGTATTCTCCAAAGTAATGCTGTCACTAGATTGTTCTTCTAACATAGAAGACTTTGTAGACAGAGACACTAAGACCATTTAAAGCAGGAAGACTGTTAATCTTGGATTTAGTAGCCCAGGTTAGATTACCAGAGAGGAAATTGCTCATCTTTGCTTGTGAGCCTCTAGAAATAGCCCTGACCTGATGTAACTAGTGCTTACAAATAAAGCCGTTTGTATTGATAACAGAGAACTCGAGTTATTGCTAGGAAAGGGGGAACCCCTCTGAGGCATCCCCCACAGTCTAGAGTGAAAAGGGACTCTCTGTGGTCCAGCTTGGCTACCGAGAAACAAGAAATGTAAGAATAAGAACTAGCTGAATAAAAATTGCATCAGTGATAGAATACTATTTCTGTGCAGCATTTTTCTTGGGAATTATACTGAAATAGATCAGTTCTTTGCACACTTGCTGCAGAGAGGCTGTTTGCTATCACACACCTCTCTCCCAAGGCATCTTCCCCATTACCAGAAAAGTCAGCTATTCACGTCATGTCCTTTCATGCCATTTTTAATCTATTATTTAGTTAAGACAAATATTTAATTAGATATTTCAATATAAAAGCAATTAGCAAGCTTCCTATGTACTAAGCAATAATTACGAAGCAGCTTAGTAATAGAAGAATGACTAATGAACAACATTTTGTTGAAATTCTGTTTAAAGAATTTTGTGATACATTTTAAACTGCTGATTTATTTTTGACTCACCAGCCCTGGTTAAAAACAAACAAAATCCTCCCAAATCTCTTATTTTGGGTTGTAATTCTTCTTGCTTTGCAAATGCCAGCGTGTCACTTTGCAACACAGTGACTTCACAACAGAACAGCATGTGGTGATGGCATCACATGCTTACACCATAACATTGAAAAATAAAGTTTTTGTGAGCAAGAAAATAGTTTCCAGGGTATTAAAGTGCAATTACAGGTTCCAGGATGTGGACTCGCCTTGGTAAAATCAGGCTGATCCTATGAAAGCTGAGGCTCCAGCCAAAGCACTTATTTGTAGCAGGGTACTTCGTAAGAACAGAACCAGATAAACAGGAAACACTCTCTCTGTCATCTAAATAATAAGCATCCTCACCAGACTTCTATTCGTGTAGAAGAAGTCTTGTAATTAATGGATTTATGATTATGGGGTTCAGGTGAGCGGTAAGAACCACTTTGTCTGACGACAGAGGGGTAAGAGTTTGCAGAGTAAAATGAGGAAGGAGGGATGGAGCTGCCAGAGGACGGGGCAGAGGAAGGAGGGAGAAGCAGGCGGATGCCGAGGGAGTGGCAGCTGGGGTGCAGGACCTGTGAGCTGTGCATGCCTGTGGCTTCTTGTGTCACTGGAACGGCGCAGGAAAGAAGCAGGTAAGGAATTCAGCTGTGCGTCATTTGCTTTATATCCAGTAGCATCTCAGAAAACTCTCCCCTTGGAAGCAATTTCCAAAAACACTTACAGCACTTGAACGCAATATTTTATAGCAATTACAAATACCAACTTATAAAGGAGTTTGTAGACCCTCAAAAATCTTTCAAAAATCAGAGATGCTGTCTATCTTCATTTCATTTCTGCCTCCAGAAATCGACTTCTCCAACCACCGCACATCTGTCCAGTCTGCCAACTGTCCTACCTCCATTTTCATATCCATTTTAGCCAAGGGATAGCAAAGAGATGGAGCAGCCATTTTGTTTCCTTCACATCTAAACCAGGAAAATCTCACCTGAGTCAAAATTATTCGAGGGCATCCATGCGATCAGCAAGACGGGAGACAGACGGAGGCTGGATGCTGCGCTACAAGCCTCCCCCGTGCTGCCATCCCTCCACCCCTGCCTCCCTCTCTCCCACTCCTGAAACTCAGGCATCCCCAGCAAAGTGTGAAAAATGTTCTCCAACAAGGTGGTGAAATACATAAGATCATCACTCTGCCTTTATCTTCATAGACTTTACCTCCCGTGGATATGTAGCCTGGTTAGGGTCGACCAAGGTCATCTTTACCTATGTCCTCCCCAGTTTTTCCACAAGTAATACCTAGTCTTCCAGCTGCCATCATAAAGTGGATTTCTAGAGGAGCAATAGACAAAGTCTGTCCTTGTGGGCTGATACTCTTGATGCTGTAAAATAAGAAACTACCAGCTTCTTCCATTCTCAGACACTCTTTCATTATCACCTTCACAGAAGGGAGACAGTCAAAACTGAATGTAGGTAAAATTAAGCAGGTGCAGGCAGAAGAGAGAGTCATTTGTATGCCAAATACTGATGTATCTAAGGTTTCTTGCATTTGCATGCTCTTCTTGGATGGAGTCTTTGTCCGCTACAGCAGAAAACAGCCATTTGTTGTGGCTTTGGGAAAGGTATACTTGAACAGAGTAGTGGGTCACTTTATTGCCATAACATTATTTTCACTTCAGTGCTTTAAATAATCTGAAAGTCTGCTAGGAAGAAAAAATAAGAACAGACAATCGTAGCCTATTTTATCCTGCACAGAACTGGTTAGGGTATATGTTCATTTCTGGGTAGTAAGCTTAAGTAAGCTTCATTTTGTTTAGAAGCAAGACCAAATACTCTGGAAAAGGCAGCAGGTATTTGCTGTGTGGAACAGGGCTCCTTTCACAGCTTGAGCCAAATCTCACTGAAACCCCAGGAACCTTCACATTCAGTTTAACTGGGCTCTGTGTCAGGGCAAGTCAGTGTAATTTTCCAATAGAAGACCTAACTCACTTAGAAATCCCTCCTAAGTTTACTGGGGAGAGGATATGTCATAGGGTCTGGGTGCTTCCTATAGAGCAAATCAGCCTTTCCACCTTCAGAGCTAAACACAAAGCTGATCTCTTCGATTTGTTCTTCCATAAAGCGTTATGAAAATACAAACTAGAAACAAAGACTCCTAAGGAGAAAAAAGGATTTGTTTTTGCAAACTCTTAACTCATAGGAAAGATAAATGAACTAGTGTATTAAGCAGTGGCTGGCTGGTAGGTAGGCAGGTCATCTGACAGGAAACATTTGCAGTTCAGATCTGTGTATCCAAATTCCAGTGAAAAGGACAGTACAAGCCTGGGGACTATGACAGACTGAGTACTGTCAACTGCGAGAGTGCACTCAGTGTGACTGAGGGCACTGAGAACTACTGACTAGGAAAGCTGCACACCTTGACGTTGTGTTTAATGGAGAGCAACCTACTGCCTAATCACTAATTTTGGGAAATCCTGCAACTTCTTCAGGAAAAGAGGAGTACTGATGTAGGGTCAGACACTGCTTCCGCTGATATTAATGGCAACACATTTAATTATTTCAGTGGGGAAAGGATCAGGCCCTTAGGTGAAGACATGAAAATGTATCTACGTACTAATGAACCAGCATCAGCAGGAGAGAAAGCCTGTTGTGTGAAAACAGCTAATTGTAAATGCAAGTCCGAAAGACATTCTGCATTTATGTTTGCAAAAAGACAGGCAAGACATGAAAAACAAGCCTTTCAGCCAAGGAAAATGGATATTAATTCAGTTCCCCAGCTAGGGCACCTGTGCAAACAATACCATCCCCAGGCAGTTAAAACAGAGAACGCCGTAGCTAATAGGGTAATGTTGATTAACACCTGACCATTTCACAGGGAGTGAAGAATAGATTTGGCAGGTTTGCAAAATGAAAGGATGTCACCTAAAAAGCCATTTCACACTCAATGCTTCTACAAGAACATTCTAGATTTGAATGGTTTTCCTCAGCCAAAGTGGAATGTTGGCTATTTTTGTGAGGTTAGGAAAAAAGTTTTGATTTGGTAAACCTAAATATTCCATGAATATAATTTTTAAACAAACTTTGCTTCTAACCATTAAAAAAGTTCAAGCACTTTTGGTGTAAACCAAGCTATTTTTTTAACTGGAAAAATATTTTTACACAAGTGGGTATTTTAATAGTTTAAAAACATTCTCCTAATGTTTTTCCAAAGTAGAATTTTAATTAAATCAACTGATGCTCATGAATAATTTCAATATCAACTTTTTTTTAAGTTCACTAGAAAGACTTTTCATCAGGTCAACTCTGCTCTGACAAGAGGTTTTGACAAGGTTCTGAGAAAATCAGTTACAGCGCCTGGAGACCTCACTGCAGCAGATTATATCACGCCCAGATGTTGCAGGTGGTATTTGGCTCTTCTTTGGAAGACTAAATTTGGAAGTGGTCCTTAGAAACATGTAGGAAAGTGAGACAATCTCTCTTTTTCCCTCCTCTCTCTCTTTTTTCTTCTTTTGTTTTTTAAGGGCAGCAAGTTTCCTTGCCCAGGAGCTTTTAGTCTGCAGAAAGCATGCTTCATTTGTGTTTGCATTCAGCTCTGGTTGTTCCACTTTGGGAAATGTGTTGATCACTGGTATTAAAAAAAATATCCAGGATCTCAAAAAATAGCCGAGAAGCCTGTTCTTATCCTATTGCTAGGAAGACTAGAGATTTTTGGGACCAGAATAGTTTCTATCTTATATTAAGGTCTGTAACTAGATTGTCAGGAGTTAAAGCAGTCAGAACCCTTTAGATGTTTTTAGTATCACGCACATATATCACCTACCTAGCCTCAGACTGACGTCACTTTAAGGTTATCTTGAAGTTCATTACAAGTTAATTTAAAAGAAAAAGAAAACCAAACCCCAAACTATTAGGTATCTGCCAACAGCTGAGCAGGGCAGCAGCCTGTCATGCAGACTGGGGCTTTTCTGAGCCTGACAGCCAGCTCAAGCCATTCCTCGGCTGCTCAAAGCAGCCTATTCACAGTTCAGCAAAACACAGACGGTTTTAATTTACAGCTTGCCAGTATCATCCAGACCAGCAGCTAATTGAGGCTGGACTATTTTCATGCTTGATCTTTGCTGAGCTATAAATGATGAGCACCGAAAAAGTATTTTCCCTCATACACTTATACAGTGCACCTTATACTTGCACTCCTCAAATTTCCAAGCAGTCACCGAACAGTGCCAAAAGCTCATTAAAGATTATGGACGACTTGAATCGTCATGAAATGATTTTTGAGTGACCTAGGAATACATTTTATATAAGAGACTGTGGATTGTGGGGGAAGAATGTAAGCGAGCCCTTTTACCGCAAGTTTCGAACTAGGTGTAGGACATTAGGATTAAAGTTTGGAAACTGTTCGTTTCAATTTGTTCCAATCCCAGCTTTGCTGGGTGAGTCAGAGAAATACTGGCAAGCAGCTGTGTGAGAGACTACCCTCACAGGAGATAAGGAAACACTGTAGGATACACTGAATACCTCTATCTACTTGGTTTCATCACTGCTTAAAAAGAAATTGCAGTGCAGGAGCCTACCCCAGCTTTTACATGTGCTGACTTCTTGCAGGACTCTGCAGTTAATTAGGTTTGCAGAGTAGGATAGGAGAGAGAATTTATATAAGGCTGTAGATATGGAGATTGAGGAATTTGAATTTGGTCTGCAGGAGAAAGGAAAGAAAAATAGGAGTGAGGAATTACCACGCTAGAAAGATTGCTATGTAGAGCCACATAAGGCTGCCAGTGGAAGATAAAAATGCAAAACACGCTTGAAGTAAAATAGGCATGGAAGGATCCCACTATAGGAGGACAGAATTATTTTGCTTCATATAGGGAAAGTTTTGGGGGCAAGAATCATGCTTCTTTACCATTTCCTGTCTAGATGAGTACATAAAACTCTGTTGTCCATTCTATTTACATACTTATTATTTGTGTTGTTATGGATCAACCGGGAATGGAGATCTACTGTCCTAGGCAGCGTGTGGATGAAGAGAAGGAGACAGTCCGCACCCTGAATTGCTTATAGTCAAAACAGACAAGACAGCCAAAAACCAGGGAAAGGAGATAAAACAGAGAAATCCACAGCAGCAAACACTATGGTACTTTCACAGCCCTGGTTTCACTGGGGGCAGGGACAGGAATGTGATAAGCAAAAGGGAAAGACAAAGCAAAGGAGAGAGAAGGAGGGCAGGGAGGAAGGAGGAGAGTTGAATCATCAGGGGCAAGTCCAGGGGGGACCGGCGATGAAAAGCCTTGGACGAGGCGGGCATCACAGCAAGCAGCTGCTTGGCACCAGCTAGTCAAAACTGTAGGAAAATATTATCAGTGTCCATGAGGCTCATCTCACGTGTTCTGTGGCTGTTGGCACAAATGCCCAGTTACACCCCCGAAGGCCGCACATTTGGAAAGACAAGAGGTGCCAGTCCTACAGACAGATATGATTTTTCACTTACATGTTTCTAAATATGGAAAGAATTGGAAACATTTTTGTCTGTGTATCTTATTCTCCAAAAAAAAGGTTCTTGGGTCAGGCAAAATTGCATGGAAATCCCTAGCAAATTCATGAAATTGTTTCAGCTAGGGAAAAAAATAGAGGAATGTGTTTATTTAAGTTCAACTGTTTTACTTTGCCATTTTTAAACAAAAAATTACCTGGATTTATTTTTTAAAATTAATTAGATTAAATTGTACCTTCATTTCATTGGGCCTCAAATGAATTTTTAAAATATTGACTAAGCCTGAAAAATCATTATGCAGTGTCCTGGATGCAATATGAGCCTACTGCTATTTGCCAGCAAACAGAGGAGGGCAATGAAAAGTTTGCAGTTGTGCTAAGCACAGCAGTCAGAATTTATCTTTAGTGCTACCTTTTAACATGTATTTTACATAATACATTGCTTTTCTGTTTCTTTTTTTAAGATGATCTAGACAAATGTATACCTGATCAGTTGATCCAGAAAATTCTCCTTGTTCATCACCAGGTATGCTTACTTACGCTGCCCTCAAAACACACACAGTTAACTTACTTTCAGCTTTTCAGACTGGACCTTTTCCCTCAAACACTGGAGGAAACAGAACTGGATGCCTGTTGCTCCACAGGTTGGCTGGTTCAAGGTGAGAGGAAAGGGAGCTCTGGAGCTGAGCTCTTTCTGTGGAAATTACCTTTCCAGAAACATTTTTGCATAGAAAATGAGGGGTTCCTGTGAAGCATCTCAGCAGTCCTTTATTTCCAAGGTCTCACACAAGCAAAGGGGCAGCCTTTAAGGAGCCATTTCCAGAATTGGTTTAAGTTTAATGGTCAAAGACAATACCCTAATTTGCACCCAGGAATGAAATTGAAACAGAGCGTAGCACAGACTGCATCCTTCAAGAAAGCCTGGTCAGCAAGCCAGCAACAGCATGCCACACCAGCTGTAAGTAATCCTAACCCATAGCCAAACTATGCAGGGCCTAAACTGTGCTCTGCACTTGGCACAGTAAATAGGCAATCTAACAGGCAAAGAATTTACAAACTAAATTTAGATGTGCTGCTACAATGAGAACAACCAACATGGTGATTATGGACTAAGGGAGTATGAGAACCACAGCCTTCACCTCAAAAGGTAACTGCTTGGGTCTGGCGCAACTAATGTTTTGTTGATGCTTCTGTTCATTTTAAAGGTATCATTGAATAAGCTTGGGCCTCATCACAATAGAAACAAGCTTTACTGGGTGGTGGAAAGAGAGGGGGACAATACCTCTGTGAGTAAGACTTCAAGAGCCCTTCCACTACGAACAAATTAGGGATGGGAAGAAGAGGTCACTCATGCTCAGATCAAGGATGCAGTCTTTGAGACATACCTGTGAACAACTACAAGAGGCACTTAAAGTTGCAGTCTAGAGAATTACAGAAAGTCTTTCAAGCCACTAAAGGAGTCTGAATGTGATACGTGGTTGTTAGGAAACCAATGACGGATTTAAAGGGAAGAGAGGCTTGGATGAAAAACACCCTTTTTTTTTCGGCAAACCAGGAAGGAACAATGAAGAAGACCATAGAGGAAACCACTGCAGTAATCATCCAACCACCAGTGCGTTCCTGCACCATATCCAGCACAGTTCCTTGCACAGTCTAATCAGGGAGGCTCCATGGCAAACATCCCTTTCCAAACATGGAGCTGGGGCAGGAACTTGGCTCATGCTGTGCTTGCCACACAGAGACAGCAAACAGAACCAAAAAAAAAGCCGGTTTGCCTCACTGCGAGAATTTCAACAGATTTTGCTGATATTCTTTGCATGAGAGGAATCCAATGAAGTGACAAAATGAGAATGTCTGATGCTACCCAAGCTTCAAACACACCTCCCTCGTGGCTTTTCACAGTTGCTGCTTGAGGTGTATATATAATCCTCTTACTTATCAGACACATGCACATGTTTCTGCCCACCCACTTTCAAAATACAGAAGTATTTAGATCAGTGCAAAGATGCAGGTGAAGCTGAAAAACGGCTGGAGAAAATGAACAAATTATGTACAGATTCATTCATTATGATTCTGTTCGTGTTTTGCACCTTCAGAAGTGCAACTTACATAAAAATGTTAGTTTAGCTACTTCACAGCAGGCTAATCTTCAAAATGGCAGCTGAGAATGAAGTAAATTATTAAAATTAAAATTACAGGAAACATAAGTCCAACATACAAACCAAATACATACTGCCAAATACATACTACCCACTGGCAGAAATAAAATTTTTTGAGATAGGTCTTCTATCATATAACATGCAGGGTTCCATTAAAATGAAAAAACCTAAACAAACCATGGATTACTTCCTCAGGTAGTGCACAGTGATGTAACTGTACTCGTCTTTCAATCATGCACAGTGAGAAAAAGAGTGCCAAATTATTCCAAAAAGAAAACGAGTTCTCTGGCAAGAGAAGCGTGAATTACACTCACAAAAATATTTGGTGGGTTTTACACAAGCTCATAAATGTGTAGAGGTTCACTATGAAGAGTAAGCAACTGAGAAGTCTTTTCCAAGGGAATAAGCATCTCCTGCTTTTTCGTTTGCCAATCCTCAGAAATAGTCATTGTGAGTTAACCTGCCATTGCTGGAGTTTTATGTTTTTCAGAGAAGTATCTCTTTTACCTTGCTTCTAGCTATGACTTTATTTCACTCCTTTAGGACCAGATTTTGTCTGTCCTCTGACAGTGCAACAGCCCAGGGGAGCAACATCTGATCTGAGCAAGATATCTACAAATGCTGTCATCTGCATCTGATTCAGTTGTTTTAACTCGCCTCAGAGCTAATGGTGAGGAACAGGCAATTCCAGAAACTGATTCCCCTCGTCCACACGTAGACTTCTAAAAAAGGCCAGATGCATTGTGTCCTCAAGAGCAGGAAAGGAAAGGGCTCCTTTCTTGCCACTGACTGAAAAGGGGAGGACAGGAAGACTAGCTAAGAGACAAGAGAGAAGATAATAGGTAAGACACTAGATATTTAAATTGTAGATACAAGACAGAGGCAAGACAGAACAATTTTCTTCCATGTTTCAGAAGCAGAAATATTTTTTCCCTGACACCATGTTGCTATTCTTTTTTCTTTCTGTTATAATTCCACAGCATTAAAAATGAAACTTTTCCCTTTTTCTCAGGGAGAACAACTTTCAGGATTTCAAAATGAAGATGAAAAGGTATCCAAAAGGAACATATCTGGAATAAACAGATGTTCTAATGATATAATTGGGCTGAGCAGAGGAATAACATGATCTAAAGAACATCTAATGACAATCAAAACCACATCTGCAGCATTTTATTCATATATCTGCTAGGCAGAGAGAGAAAAAACAAGTGGTGCGGAATCTGAGCCCCATGAAAAACAAAAGGATTTTTTTTCCAATGCCTTTTGTGAAAATTGGATTAGATTCTTGGTGCTCATAACAAAGCATCCCGTTTATTAGGATATCATCTAGTGAAAAAAGAAACACAATGGGAACATATGTACATTTCATAAAACTGAAAGGCCTTTTTCACCTTTCATTTCAGCCTCAGGGTCTTCACTTTAAATAACGTTATCTACAAGTAATTATAATTCTCCAGGCAACCACCACATTGCAAGCATTGGCCACTAAATAAAAGTCTCAGAGGACAGAAGAGGGGGAAAAGCAGATAACGTGAGTGAATGACAAACCTCTGTTCCTTTATCAGGAACCAGAAGAAACATTTCTTTGAGCATGTACATGTTGGACTTTGTGCGTACTTACCAACTATCTTAATGTAGTTATTAAATACAAGGTCATGATGGTATTAAATACGAAGTGTTATAGTACCACACCCAGGTGATATCTCTGGCATGTAAAGGTCTGGAAATAATCTGCTGCTTATCAGAGCTTTGGGCAGGGCTGGACACTGATCTGAAGGAGGGGGTGGGGAGCTGCAGGACACCTCCTGTGATCCCGTGAAAGCCACGTTAGCCACCCCAGGCAGTGCCACTTGGAGGGGAGCTACCAGTTCTGATGTCTCTAAACCTTCCTGGTAAATCTATGCATTTTGTCATTCCAGGCAGGATAGAAAATGAAGCTCCAGGCTGCTTTTCTCAAACCTGAGCTTTGTTACCCTGTCACAAATAGCATTTTGGTAAAACTCCCAGTTTGTAGCCAAATAGGTTGTGCAGTATCATGTCAACGTGCATTTTTCCAGGTTATCTCAGCAAAGGAAAGTATGGGATGCACTTCTTTGAACCTTGGAAATTATGGGGATGAACATACAAAATCTTTAAGTCTGGAAATGCATCACTGTGATGCACTGAAGTACAGCTTAATAATCTGCAAGCAGGGTTGTTACAGCGTGGTGGTGATGTGAAATTTTCTAAACATTAGTGAATGTAGTAATATTCCTGTAAAGCTCTTATTTTGCATGTGAATTTTAAGATTTTGAAAGGGAATGTTCTACTCTATGGTCGCAGGCCTTTCCAAAAGGACATCTGCTTCCAGTTATTCAAACACAGTCTCTGCTTCCAACCTGAGTATTATAGTTTGATATGGAGAGAGAACGCACATGGAAAGAGCGGGTGTTTAGATCACAGTTCTTAACTGAATCACTTTCAGGATATGGTTCAGAATTTCATTTTAGTTCAGACTGAATCAGGATTAATTTTGTATAGTGTTTTACATGGTTTTGTGCTATTTGTATGGATCATTCATTCTTATTTCTGGTCTGATAAGACAAGTAGCCTTATGAGATCCTGTCTTCAGGTTAACCAGCTGAAGTCATGAACCTTTCATGGTTTGAATAGTACATGTCACTAAAGATACAGGGACAAGTTCTTTGTCTCTTGATGATTTCTTTTGCTGCACACCACTTTCTTGGAACGTTGAAATCTACAGCACACAAAATGTGACGGTTCTGTCTTTCACATACTGGTTATTACTTTAGAACTCTGTAAGGTAATCAAGAAAGTGTGAGAAGTCATAAGGTTACCTTCTCATCACGATACGAATTACTTCTTTTTTTTTTTTGGTTGGTTTGTTTTGTTTTCCTGAATGGTCTGTCCCTGGAGCAATACTTCTGTAAATAAACACTTGATGGAGAAGTGAGAATAATGGTTTGAAGTTCCAGAAGTTTTCACATTTCCTGCAGATTTTCCCTGTTTGGAAGACACAAATCTGCTGCTGTATATCATGTCAGGCTTGCAGCAGGTTTCCTGAATGGTCTGTCCCTGGAGCAATACTTCTGTAAATAAACACTTGATGGAGAAGTGAGAATGGTTTGAGAGAGTTCCAGAAGTTTTCACATTTCCTGCAGATTTTCCCTGTTTGGAAGACACAAATCTGCTGTTCTATATCATGTCAGGCTTGCAGCAGGTTTGAAGGGCCATCTGTAGCCTGTCTTAAGGTACTGTCTTATATCATGCTCTTTCCCTTCCAATGCTCTAAGAGGAGACATCAAATGATTTGTGAGAATTTTCCTGAATTCCTAATACTCACACCCTTCATGATTTTTCCAGATTAAATAAATTATTAAATGACTAGTGCTCATTTTGACCGTATGACTGGATTCCTCAAGCATTGGCAGAGGTGTATGTGCTCATTGCAATACACCTCCCTAATCAGGAATCACTGAAGTTGTTGGAGGGCTACGTGGTACCACTGTGAAACACCATGTTGTGTTGAGCAAATACTCTGTTTGACAGCCCATTTTCAGAGTTGATGCTGGAGCCCAGACCCTCAAGTGCACTGAGGTGCCTAACTTCACTAAACTGAGGATTAGGGTCTAACTGTTTATCCTGGCAGGCATTTCTAGCCATAAGCCAGAGGAGTGGGTGCAGATGGAGAATGAGTTTCTTTTCCACTTTTAGAAATAAGCATTTGAGCTGAGGAGAGAAGCACACTGAAAGTTTCTAAGACATTCCTCTGCACAGCTTAAGGATTTATCTCTCCGTTAGAGCCTAATGCATTTCACTATGTTCTCTGCAAAGCGCAGTCTTGGTTCTGTCATTGTGCACTTTGGGAGGCCATGGCTTCATTTTTTCAAGCACAGTGATCTGTCTGTATTTCTACCTGAGGCTTCTGATGTGCTTCTGATAAGCTACAATTAAAGGTGAACAGGTAAAACAAGAATTCAAGGGCATTGCTGAAATGCTGGGCTCAGCATCCCTTTCTCCTCCCCTTCTATCACCACCTTTGTTTTTCTACGTTAAGAACATAGCAGCTGAGAAAAAAAAAAAAATCATAGACCCATGCCATTCTCTGCCTACTTATCTGGAACTCCTCAGAGAATCTGACTACTTTCCATTTGCATGAGAAAAAAAAAAAGAGTAATGTTAAAGTCCATTGAGAAATGTGAGTTAGGTAGTAGTAAAACATATTCAGATACTACACTAATGATAGGGATGGATGGATGGATGGATGGATGGATGGGACTGATTTCTGCGTAGTAAAGTTAGAGTTTCCAATATGAAGCTTTATTTTTCACTCTCCTCCCATAAATTTAGCCTGAAGAGTGGAACTGGATACATTTTCCTGAGATAATATATTACAAAAAGGCCATAGATTTCACGGTCATTTTAAGCCAGAAATGCACCAGAAAGATGCAAACCTGTCCACCCTCACATTCAATTTCTTGTTACCACCTTCTTTCCCTTCTACTGTACCTGCACCCGTGCAGCATGCGCTAAACCAGGTCCTATGGGTGATATGGACTAAAAATAACTTGCAGAAAAAGAAAGAGTGCCAATCTCTCCCTCCCCACTCCATCATCCCAATCTAGTTGTGCATAGATCCATAGTGATTTTGCTAGCACTGCGTGAGAGATAGTAGTGGGCAATCAAAAGGCAGAGGAGGAGAGATAGGGGAGAATGATTCTTCAAGCTATCTGCCTACATATCTACCTATGGCAGGACCCAGGGAGGGTCCAGGCACAACCCCCACGCTGGGGCGGCCTCTTTTCCTGCTCTGCCAGACCTCTGCAATTCTTTTTCTTACAAAGCTAAAATACTTCTTGGTTTCTTTATGTAGCTCTGTCTATATGCCTATGTATGGAAGTGTGTAAGTGTGTGTAGGAGACCCGATATTTCAATAAGAAGATAAACATTTGTGACCCATAACTGGTGAGAATTGCATTCCAGTTCCTCAACAGGGTTGTTTGAGAGATACCAAATGGTACAGTGATGCAGATCTATAACACAAACATGAGGGCTCTTGCCCTTTTCTGCCCCCAGCCTGCTTTGCACACATATTCCCTGTCATACGATGCGGCAGTCTTCTTACTGCAC
>NW_008795490.1:10829136-10862313 GCF_000699145.1 Aptenodytes forsteri
CGGCAGTCTTCTGACTGCACAGCCTTTCTTCTCCCCCACATCCACACTCAGGTTTCACTCGGCTTTGTAATCTCCATCAGGTCGCAAAAGGTGAAAAAAATGCAAGTTCATGTGCAGTGATAGTCCCAAACCAGCTCACTTATAAAGTAACATAAAATGGGAGCCCTGCAGAGCTCAGTCCATTCTGTCTCATGAATCCCAAAGGAAGAGTAATCGGGGGAGGACCATCGGGGTTCATTTCATTGTCACCTTTGGTGCCTTTTCATATAAGCCTGGAGTTTAGTTGATTTCTGTAACTCCAGCCACAGTTGATGGACAGGCAGTTCCTTCCAGGGGAAGATACCAATGTCATTGTGAAGGCCTGCCTTACGTGCACTACTCCTCAAAGGCTGAAAGCAAAGTATACCTGCATGCAAACAACAGTGCTGAAAAAGCTCAGATGATGCTGGCTGATTGCTTTCAGCTGAGTGATCCCAAGCAGGGTGTCCTGCTAGCACTTATTCTTGCCCTTCTAAGTCAGCAAAGAAAACCAGAAAGACCCTGTTTTAACAGCCTGTGTCTCTGCTTGGCGTTTGAAGTAACGAGAGCTCTGAAATGTATTCCTGCTACAAGAAGGAATTAGCAAGAGATCGAGTGTGCCCAAAAATATTCATTCAGTGACATGAAATCCATGCAACATTGGTGTTGCTACCCTGCTGGATAGGCTGATACACCATGTGAATAGGCAGGCAGCTTGAAAGAGCAGACATTGTTGTTGATATACACACACACACGTGTATATACATCTATCTAAACTTTGTATTTATTGCAAACAGAGCTCAACAAATCATTTGCACTAAGTGCTTTTCAATGAGTATTATTCTTATCTTCTGTTCACTGCTTACCCATTAATGCTTTTGCCATATGCTTCCCAGATTCTTCAGTTTTTGGACACATGATGTCCAGTCAACACTTGAATTGTGCTACTTCCTTGAAGCAGCTTGGACAAGCTATCTGTTCATCCTCTGAACCAAACAAGGAGACAGACAAATCACCAGGACTCCAGACAGTAAGGTTGTCTGCAGGAGGAGACATTTCTTCAATGGGGAGGGCAGAGAGCAGTAGTAAACTGCTGCTCAGCTGAAGCCACCTTCCTATTCAACCCCCTACTTACTTGCTTTCTCAAATCCAGAATCAGACAGGGATGATATCCACTACCTTGAGACACAAAGTATCAGCCAAATAGTGGCCTTCATTCCTTGTTGGCAGGTGGGCTGGGGGAAAACTGAAGTGTATGAAGCTGATGATTGTTAAGAAGGGGAAAATGCAATCTATTTGTTTCAAAAAATCAAACAATGACTACTGAAGAAAAAATTTGTATTGTTTCCTCAGGTCTGTTTTCAAGTGCAGTTTCATTGACGGATGAAGCCAATTACAAGCCACTCCCTGTACCCTTAAAGAGCATTTAGGTCATTGCTTCATCTGAAGTGCAAGAGCTTCTTGAAGCAGTTTCCACAGCGATCTCATTCTCCAATCACCACGTCAGCTACATTTCCAGAACTCAAGAGGCTGTACAAACTGCCCACATGTACGGTTGGATCCTGCATGATTAATCCATGCTACTGAGATGACCTAAGTCAACTTGCAATCTGTGCAGAATCTCACCTTGCAAAGAACAGAAAGAAAAAATGACAGTGTTTACGGTAAGAGAAATAATCCCTAGATATTGCTCTAGAGCTGCCACTGCTAGCCAGGGAGTTTATCCATACAGTCCTCAGTTTACTTCCCCACAGCCAGCTCTGCAGCTTGCCCTACGTGCAGCACCACAGACTTCCACCAAACCTTACAGCACCTCTCTCCCAACCCCAGGTGTGGTCCACAGTCCACCTCTGATGAGTCCACCACCTTTCCACACAGCCCGACAATCCACTTTGTCCCAGTCCCATGAACAACCCTACAGCTCAACTCTCCCACCCCTGGAATGCATCCTCAGCATATTTCCCCTTCAACGCATGCACAACTGTCTACAAAGCTCTGCGCCCTATGTCCCCAAGTCCAACCTCCTTCACAGACCGCTTGCCAGTCATGTCATTGCCAGAGCAACAGCTAGGTGCCAGGATCTTGGGAGCTGTGTAGTGCTGGCATTTCTTGGAAGTCCATGATTCCTAGGTGCTTGGTTTGTGTGTTGCCAATCGAACGAGCCTCCAGTGAGTGCTCTGGGGCTGCTCAAACAAAGCATTTAAGGGCATGCCTATCTTCAGGAGCAGAAGTGATGGCATTAAAGGCAACAGAACTATTCACACACTCATAAACAAACATTTGCACCACTGCTTTGCCAGACTGGGGCTGATTTCGCTCGAAAATCATCTTTACAGATAAAGCCCTTAGTGTCTGAACCTTTCTCCTGCTGTTTGTCATAGAAAATGTCCTCATTTAAAAACAGGTCTTTCCCATGCACACCACAGGGGAAAGTAATTATATATGATAGAAGTCATGACTTCTAAGAGAAGATATAAGGTATCTGATTCCCTGCCTTCTTTATAGACTTATGCTTAGATCATTGCTGGTTTAATTAACTCTTAAATTTTAATTATCCTGTGGACTGTAGATCCAAATAAATGATCTGATGAACAAAACCTAGCATTTAGGTCAGCATAGCAAAACTATTTTTAACATAAGAGGGAGAAATTGCGCAATTTAACTACATGTTCTCAAATCCCCCCAGTCTGCTTTGACCATCTGATTTCATTAAAAGCCAGAGCAGCTCCCAGTGAAACAACTCACATGCTCAGGGTGAAGGGAGATGCATGACTCTCTTGATCCTTCCTGCAGTACCTGTATCATCACACTCAGTCCCTATATAATCATGCTGCCAACAACTGTCAGGTCTCACATGCTGAACATGAGACTGGGAAAGCAGATGTTGGTTGCTTTGCCTTTTCTCCCCTTTCCCCTCCCTTCCCTTCTCCCAAATGCCCTGCATCGCAAAAACCTGCCAAGCAGCACCCTGCTGTTGTGATCCCACCCACCGGGTGCAGCTGGTCACAGATCAGGTTGACCAGCTGCCTACAGCATGGGGAGCTGGGGTGTGTAGGAGAGGCCTTGGCAGCTGGGGATTTGCCATCTGAGAGACCATGTGTCCCTGGGACCTTGCAGGAGGTGGCATCTGCTAGCCACCGCCTGTACCTGAAGTGACATGGCTTCACCATCCTGGGGTGATCCATCATGGGGCTGGCTGCTTTCCCCTTCGGGGTGCTATAGGATGGAGCAGTCCTGGGCTCCTCCTCACTATCCTGGGGCAGTGATATTGCCCTGATTCCCCTTTCACACCAGTGCCATCCCACTTGCCAGCAGAGCATAAAACCAACAGAAGCAAGCTGCAGTCAAAGCTATTGTCTTCTCCTGTGCCATATACATTTATCCTGTCTGTATTCATTCCTGTGCGGAATGAACTAAACAGAAACAAATGAACCCCATGTACTGAATGCGTATAGGAATTTAGCAACCCAGCTTGTGCTTCCAGTGAGATTCAGTGATACTAAAATTGTAAGCATTTTGACATACCTGCCTTAACACCCTACAGAAAAAGCTGAAACCAAAATTTTTAAAAAACTTGAGAAAGAAGAGGAAGTATTTTTAAAAGTGTGTTTTCTTAAATGGGTTTCTAGAGCCATCTGAGGAAGAATAGCCTACATTCAGCTGAGATGTGAGTGGCAGTGGCAGATACCCTGTTGAGGTGGTGGAGATGAGAGGCATGAGGCTACGTTTGGTGCCGATACACTCACTAGGAAAGATAAACAGGTGTAAGTGAGTTTAAAGTAGAAAACCACTGTGGCTTCCTTCAAATTTGGTATGCAGGGGGTGTGCAAACCAGGACAGCTTGCGCATTCAGGGGCAAGGAGGTCAAGGAAAAAGAGTTTGATAGGACAGAAAAACAGCCTGCTACATACACTTGAGTCTTCTGTTTGCCTTGCCCAGCATCACTGAGGGCAGCTTCACATATTAACCATACATAAAGGTATGGCGCTACATAATGTAAGGCCTGGCCAAGGGCTGCAGCTGTCATGCCTGTCCAGAGCAGCCATGCCTGTGTAGGTGACCTACACAGAGGACAGCGTTTCCTGATGTGATGCTGACAGCTAGGCAATTTTTTACAAGCCTCCTGTTTCCGGGAGTATTGTCCTTGGTCACGTCTTGATGAGTTCACCGGGAGCTGGGAGTGCTCCGTACTAATGCAAATCCGTCCACTTTTGTATGATTGTAAATGTCTGTCTCAGAAAACAAACTCTGCTCAAAGACATCCGTAAGATGCAGCTGCTGGTTCCATAAATCATTTTGCTGGGAAGATTCAGTCAACCTGATAGAAAATGAAAATTAGGGCTGGGATCCCTCTTGCAGCTTTGTGCACTGGTGCTGCGAGGAGCATCTCTGCACCTGAGATAGTCCTTCAGACTCGCCTTGACTGTAAGGGAAGGAATGGGTGCTCCTGGGACGTGACACCCCTTGGCCCCAATGGGGGCAACGGGGTGAGGAGGTGCCAGCAGCTGCTCAGCTGTCCCTGTCCCATCCCTGCAGAGGGTCTGGCAGAGCGGCAGGCACGCGAGCTCAGCCCCTTGGCTAATGCTCGCCATTATCTCCTGCTGGATTGCAGCGGCAGCGCTTTTATCTGATTGCAGAGACTGGGCTGTTAAGATGACAACTGGTTCCCAAGCTGGCTAACTGGGGTCATACCCAGCCACCTCCCCTCTGCCCCACCACCACCACCCACCACTGGCAGCCCCCGTGCTTCCTCCTGTCCCCGCCATGGGGATGCTGAGGGAAGCAGGTGCCCCCCGCCAGGGCAGCTTGTGCTCGTGCTGTGTCACGCAGACCTGGGCAGCCATGGCATGGGCCACGGCACAGGCTGCAGCCACACGGGGTGCAGGTGGTTTGGGCAGGCTGAGGCGGGAGCCGGGCCCTCGGGTGGAGGTGCAGGACCAGCCTGGGGGGAGGCCCTCCCTGCTGGAGCAGCTAGGAGGGAGGGACATTGCTGAAGGGGGTTGGAAAAGCCACATGGAGTGGGTCAGACCCACTGCTGGACTTCCCCCCAGCGTGCCGGTGTGGAGTGCAGCCATGCGGCCTCGCTGAGCGCCTGGCAGCACCTCCCTGGCCCCCCAAAGCCCCGCAGAGGAGAAGGCAGCCCTGACGGGCCTTGAGCCGCTGCTGACTCCCCTCACCCAAACGCTTCTTTCTAATAGCTGATGCAGTTGATTTCTAGTTAAAATCACTGTGACCGGAGGCAGGGATAAGCCCACGGGCAAGCGATCAAGTGATTAAGACCAGAAAACAAAGCCAGGCCTGCAGCGCTTCGGGACAAGTCACCGGCAGCCTGACAAGGAGTTCTTTGTACTCTGCTGGGCAGCACCGTCAGCAACCCCGCTGCGCCGCAGCCGCGCCGACGCGTGCCGCGCTCCGAAAAACAAACCTCTGCCCGGGGGTCACGGCTTCGGGTTTTATTAGAGCGTGCTGGTGTTTCTGTGGGGGCTTCTCCTCCCTTCCCCTCCCACTTCTTCGTGTCCATCCCTCCACGCTGCATCGCACCCAGGCAGCACAGCAGCCCAGGTCAGCCCCACCTGCCAGCCCCGGCAGCTACTAATTTACCTCCCGGGCTGCCCGCAGCTGGTCAGCTTTTCAGCATTGCAACTTTATTAGCTGAGTCTACCGGAGAGGCTTGTGATCAGTAAGAGGGGCAGCTTTCATTGCAGTTGTCTGTCCTTTACTCATAAAAACACCGCCCTTTCATCTTCTTGCTGCGCTGCTTGTCAAGTTGCTGGTCAGGGAGCAAAAGAAATCCTTACTTAGATGTCAGGGAAGGTGACATGGCTGTCAAACATGCAGGCAATTCAACATCACGGGGAGCCGCAGGCTGGCTGCAAAGACAGAGGCAAGTGTGGGTGCATTGTGCCAAAAGTAATATTCCAGCAGTTCGGAGTGAAATGTTAAATTGATTTAAATTAAATTGAGTTAGTCACTGTGGAACTGCTGCACTGCCACGTACACTCACTTTTCTTCATACCTGGTCCCAATCCTCATCTGTTGCTGCAGCACTGAGGATCTCCGCTGGGGACAGGGATTTCCCAGACAGGAATACAGCACTGCGAAGCATCTGTGCAGACTCTGATCCATCTGCTACGTTTGCATACTTGCTCTACGTACTTCCTTTACTGTGATTCAGACCTAAGCAGTAAATCCAACGTGCCAGCATATATATGACTACTGTGCGTGCAGAGATTATCTGTGCTGCATGTGTGCACTTGCAGTGATATAACCATCTGTATGAAAACATACAGATGTTCTTGACCAGTATCCAGATATGTAGGTTATAATCACATAGCCCAGGAAGTGTGAAGGGACCCAGGGGAGAGAATATGAGAAAACTGTACTCGGTTTAAGGCTCCTTTTCCCTGCCTTAACAGTGTAGAAAGTGCAATTAGTGTAAATGCAAATAGGGCCTGCAGAAATTTCCTCAGCAGAAGTCTAATAGCACACTGCAATCAGACACACAGCTACTCCTGAGCAAATGCTTCATGCCTTAGCTGACATGTGGCACTGAGCTAATGTAAGTTATGGAATTACCCACCAAATAGTTATCACTGAACCGATAGCTTGTACAGTAGTAGCTTTCATGGCTAATAACTGACAATAGAATCAGACCTCACGTGAGCTGTGTAACTGTGCACTGTTTAAAATGAATCTGTTACATAGTAGGATGGGTTATATTTACACCACAGAAGCAGATACCAAACATAATTTTTGTGAAAATAAAATTACTATAGTGTTTTTGATTGTGTTGCCTAGAAAATGAGATTTTTAATTTTTATAAGATGTTAAGAGTTTTTGAAATACATAAGGGCACAGAAAAATTGGATAAAAAGAACAAATGTGTCTTTTTAAATGACTGCGCATTGGCCATCATGAATGAATAAGCTCAGTAACAAGATTCTCGCCCTGGAATGTTGGACACAAAAGTTAATTATCACTTTGCAACCTCTTAAATATGTCTGTAATATTCAGTCAGGATATAGCGATCTCTATGTATGATAGCACATTGCAGATGTTCCTCTCCCATGCCTCTCCACATGCTGATCAAATGACGCTTGCTGTCCTGGAACTATATTTCATCCACATGTTCCCTCCATCCTCACCCACTCTTCCCAAGAACAACAACAGAGAGCTCTGCATGGATATATTAACAGTCAGAAAGTGATGACTGGTTACATGAGTCTGGACTTGCTCAGGCTCACAGCTGGCCAAACAAACCTCCCTGCATGCTGTAGCCCGCTCTTCTATTGATGAATCACAAGCAGCAATTGAAGCATTTAAAAGCAATAAACTAGTTTCTACTAGCCTGCATTTCAACTTGCTATTTTAAGGGGGATATGTTGGAGTGGGTGAAGTAGCTTGAGCCCTTCTTCTTTCATTAGCTCAGGCTGGTATCAGGTGGTTTGTTCATGGCTGCAGGGCTGACACTTTCCCATTTCTATCAGGACTGCACCCTGCATATATTTTCCTCTTCAGTAGTCACAGAACTTGTTGGCTGATTTGAATCAAATTTGACAACCCTCAAATATATTGTTCCTGCAAAGTTCCTGCAGGGGTCACAAGAACAGGCAGCTATTGGAGGGATTTATAAGTGAGGCTCAGACCTTCAGAAACTATGGATATTATCTGCAGAAAGAAAGAGAAAGTCAGATAAAAGCAATGAGTACAAAACATTAAGTCAGGTTTCTTACAGGGCTATGTCTCTTGGCTGATTTAACAGACCAATATTAAGATTTTCTCTCCCGTCTCCAGGTTCCCCTGCACTTTTTCACATTCAAACTCCCCTCCCGAATAATGTTCTGGCAGTAAAAACTTTTGAGGGTTTTATTCTTATCTCAAATTTGATTCAAATCAACAAGTAGGTTCAAAAGCTAAGGGGAAACAGAGCTACATATACAGACAGCTCACTTAGGTGTGTTTCCATTTAAAAAAAAGCTAAAAATGTGAATGAAAGAAGCATGCCAATAATTCTTGTTTTACACCAAAGATTTTTTTTTCTGCTCACAGAATAACTTCATTTGTGACAAAAGGTTTTGTAAAAGGCCAGGTATTTCTCTTGGGCAGTTTACAGAAGTGACCATATACTGAAAATAGTTTTAGGTTTCTTCTTCTGGCGTAGCCTTTCTCTGTTTCTCTCTTATCCAGCTGGAAGTTTCAGAAATCTTTAAGCTTCAGGTTCACAGAAGGACCACCATGCAAAAGCTCATAGTTATTTGCTAGTCCTGGGATAGGCTCCTCATACAGTGCAGGGGAGCACTGCATGCCAGAGTGGATAAAACAGGAGGGAAGCCAAGCTGATGGGACACTGACAACAGGGCTAAAACTCCTGTATTCCACTTCTCCTTGCAGGCAGGTATCTGAGTACTTTCACTTAGTATTCCCAGGCCTTAATTTACATTAGAAAGGATATGTTAGTGCTCTTTCTTCAAATACACTGAGTGGACATTACACTTTTCTTCAAAACCATGACTGATTTTGGGGTTTACCTGCTTGTAAAATGTCCTTTTAACTAGAGTGCTCAAGGGAGTGCCAGAAGCAAAGATTTCTTCCACTGGAAATCTGGGGTTTAAATTTCCCCAGGCAGAGAAAGGGCAATTAAACCCGTGTCAACTGACCATGACTCAGCTGGGCATTTTCACCCTTTACCAGGTACATAAAGACCTTCTTCTCCTCCGGCTATGTTTTAAAAGCGACTGTCATTGCATTTTGAATGCAGTGTGCTCAGTTTGGGATCTTCTCAGAACACCTGCTAGATTAAGTTATTAAGGGGAGATGAGTAGGAAGAGTTCCAGTTCCTGATGGGGAACAGAAATGAGACTTCTGCTCATCGCTGCCAGCCGGGGGGACTTGCATGAGGAGTCTGGGCATTGCCAGGATGGGCCAGTGACTGTGAAGGACTTTCTGGGACTTTGTTTTAAATGTTTAACTTGGGCAGTGATGCCCTTTTATTGGCCTGAGAGAATTATTTGAATTCGTGCATGTCCCAAAGACTACAGTTACACTAAGTGTTTCAGCTCTTGGGAGAAAAAGCTGTGCACCAGGTGCAAAGAAGAGACAACCAAGTATCTGCACCCTGAAGGCCCCTGGGAAAATGAGGAATTCTAGCCTGCAAACTGCACTCCTTGCTGAAGATAAAGGAAAAAACTCTCAAGATCCCTGCCTGACTATCTTTTGGAGTAAAATGCTTTTCCTACCCCAAATCTGGCCATTATCGTGACCCTGAGCATCAGAGGAAGAT
Source organism: Aptenodytes forsteri (assembly GCF_000699145.1). Taxonomy (NCBI): domain Eukaryota; kingdom Metazoa; phylum Chordata; class Aves; order Sphenisciformes; family Spheniscidae; genus Aptenodytes; species Aptenodytes forsteri. The sequence continues at coordinate 10,838,435 of NW_008795490.1, forward strand.
ACACAAAGCAGAAAGCCGAGACTATGTAGTGCCTTCTGTCAGTGGTCTAACCTCGCCGTTGTCCCTTTTCCAACTGGTGACCAAGGTCTGATACTTCAGAAAGTGGTAGGTGGGTAGGGAAGTAATCAAAATATATCTCGTAGGCAGAGAGAAGGAATTCTTTCATAGCCTGAAGGCAATCATGTGAGGTCCTCACCATTGACTGCAGGCTGTGATTTGGATTTTCTCCCACCGAAGGACATTTATCAGTGATTGGATCTTGTCATGCCTTTGTCAGTAGAAGTTTAAAAGCTCTCTACTCTCAGATATCCATCCCATGTGCTAACACTTGTACAAAACACCCAAATCACCTCAGGCTTCTTTTTTTCAGTAAACTGAATAAATTATGGTCCTTATGTCTCCCCTCCTACAGTCTGCTTGGCAGCCCACAAGTCAGCTTTGTGGCTCCCCTTTGAAACCTCTGTAGTATTTCCTCAGCCTCCCTTAACCAGCAGGGACCAGAAATGCAAGCCAGCTTCTAGCAGTGGCTAACTAACGCCATACATTCACATCTCTACTTCTGCTTTCTAAATAACTATTAAACACTTTTGACAGAGCACTTAAAGCACTTATTAAAGGTAGCAGCCATAGTGTTCCTGAAGGTAAACCTCCACTGCACTCGCAGTTACTCAGCTGGGATTCAGGAGGTGCCGGGGTTCAAGTGCTGGGTTTGGCACAGGTCTCTTGGGCAATCTTAAGAAATGAATGTGACCTTTCTGTGTTGCCATCACTCTTACCTCAGCCCCATTTCTGTAGGACATGTACAATACTTGCACTGCTCTGTTTCCACCCGGTTTATCTGCAGGCACATCTGCACAGATGGTAGGTCTGCCCCACGCTCTGAGTCAGCCGAGTGAAAGCCTTCTCCAGGCTGGAAGCTGTTTAGACGTGTTGCTGAAGGCTGTGCCCGTGATAATGTTTCCTGCTTCCCCACAGAGAAAAAAGGCATGTCAAGGAGTTGAATTTACTGCTGTGGGGCTCCTCAAGTGTAAAAATCACTAGTGCTTTCCGGCGCACTGGGAGACACACAGCCCTGGTCCTGAAGCAGTCTCTGGTCTCACATGTCTCTTGTCCAGCATCTAATTCCCCCCTGTTTAGGCTCAGCCCACTTTCCTCCCTCAGCCCCTCCCCAGCCCTCTGGGACGGCTGCACGAAGGTTGCCTTACGGCAGACAGATCGAGATCTCAAAACCAAACGGGCTGGCAGAGGCAGTCCCTCCCCTGTCACTAACCCCATGCTAGGGGAGAAAGCACATCATTTCCCCGGGGGCTGGGAACATGCTGTCCCCGTGTCATCGCAGGGGAATGCTGTCGTGACACAGCAGCATGGTCCTTTCTGATTACATGGAGATTCCTCGGGCTGCACAGGTGCTGGGTCAGGTATCTCCTGCATGCCCAGCTGCCCCAAGAGCTCTCCTGAGAGTCACGGGGACCGCCACTGGCGAAACACCAAACCTCTCATATGCTGTCCTTCGCCTTGCAGTTGCAAGCTTTTACCTTGCAGTGAGTTTAGGATGAAGTACTGTACATACTCAGTTTATAAAATTACAATTAATCACATGATCCACTGGCAGTGTTGTGGATTTATTACAGCTGGGTAATAAAATTATTATCTGTAGATGGAAAGTGCTAAAATCAATCAGTCAGCCTTGTTCCTAAAGCCTTTGTCCTTACAAATAATAGATAATAACTGTGAACTACAAGCCTCCTTCTCCCCCCGTCACCACTAGTGGTGGAACAATGCTAACTGTTAAAATGTTAAAATGTTAAAACGTTAAATGATAGCTAAGCTTCCTGACATACCTGACTTAAAATAGCCATAGGAAATTCATGATAATCTCTCAAAGTGTGGGTATATCCAGGCACTTTTACTGCACAGAAGCAGAAATCATGTAATGCTTCCTATGACTTTCTGTGACTTCCCTGCATTCTCCCTGTGTGGGCTTCTGAGCCTGCAATAGCATTACAGCAGGGTTATGTCCCTGCAGCAGAGGGGATGATAATTAAAATGGTAAACTGCAAAGAAACATGTAAACTGGTAAAATTCTAGGGAGAAGATTTTGGTATTGTTCCTGAAGCATGGCCTAAACTCATTTATTCCTCCATTTATAAGTTTAGTCATTTATTTGTAAGGTTTAAGCCTGGGATTTTCTCATTTAATTCCTCTGAGCAGTCAGCCACCAAACAGTCTCTATGATGCTTGTTGTTGTAAATATATGTCTAGACGTAATTTAGATTAATTCACCATAACGATGCTGTCAGTTTGAATATATTACAATGCAAGTGCATAATGTGCAGTTGAAATGCAAACTCCAAACAGGCTTTGCTCTGACCTGCCTGGTGTGTCTTAATATACTGTAATTATTCTAATAGGAAAAGAAATAGGGAGCACGTTCTTCCGTCAGTTACAAGGGGAAGCCTTGACAGAGATGTGTGGAGTTTAATGAACTCAGACATATATATTCAAGGGCTGATCCTATAGTGTTGCATGGCTTCCCCTTTAACAGCCACTGATATCTCCAAACACTCTTTGATTCTTCTTTTCAAAAGGATTACTGAGAAAAAGCAGTGAACATCTTTTTGGTACTCATTTCCAACAGGTGCTCAAGAAACCATTAAGCAATGGCCACCGTCATCTTCTTGTACAGGTATGACAGTCTGAGACATTGTTGGGCTTCCTATCCCAATCTTAAATAGTTTTTCCACCATTTAAGACTCATCCCTGGGTGCTTAGCTTGAAAACAGCATGCAGGGAGTGATTGCTTTAGAAGGCATCCTATCATAGTACGTTTAAATGTAACTGAACATTTCTAAGGTCCTTTTCCATGACACTTACAGAAAAGTCTCTGTGTACTCTTCGCTGAACGGGTTTGAATGTGTGTCCCTGAATTTCTTGCTCCTTCTGCTATTATTTAACAAAAATAAGAACAGATAAGGGCAGCGAGTTACTTTGCATCAACTTGAACAAGAGCCAGGCCAGGACAGGCCATGTGTTTGAGAAAATTCTAATCTGTAAAGTATTTTAGGGTATATTTTAATGATTTTTTGAAGCTTGTGTCAAGCTTGTTGTTACAGAATGCGAGAAAGTATTATAGCTTATTATATGGGCAGTTCCCATCTAAAGACAATTTCATTGCCATACAACCTGAGACTCTATTCAACCCGCCACTGTGCAAGACACATTTATGACTGAGCGGATGCGACAATTAAAGCCCTTTGTAGTAGGAGAGAATGGGAGTTTCTGGAAGTTGCTGCCCTGGGCAATCGGCCACATGGCAAACCATGGCCACAGCCAAGGCACATGGTCTGAGAGGTCTCCTTGTGCCTCTTGAAAGCCACAGCACCAGAGACTGTGAAAGAAGACGACGGATGGTAAAATAAGCCTAGTCACCTTCATCTGGGGTGGCAAATCAGAGCTTCTTATGGCAAGAACTCTCTGGAAAAGCAGTCCTGGAAACGGAGGGCAGTGAAAGGGCTGGCTGCTCTTTGCTTCTACTGTGTTTAAGGGAATAAGCTCCATATACGTTCTCTTACAATGATTGGGATTGCAAGGAAGGGAAATGTCTGATTTATATAGTCATTCTACACCTATAGCAAAAACAATTCTGACTGAATGCTAGCTAGTTTATCAGGCTAATTGGCTGCTATGTGTGCATAGACATGTGTATGTGTACCTATGTTGGCTCTGCTCTATAGTATGATTTGATTCTCCAGGCTCTCCCAGGAGATGTTCACTTCTCTCTGCTGCCACCTTGGTTAGTGGAAAATGTGGCTGCTTGGCATCTCCCAGAACTGTGTCCATCTCAAATTACACCTTAGGAACTGATAATTTGATAGTGTGATACAAGCAGTGATGAAGTGAAGCTCCCAGCCCTCTCTTGTCCATACATGTCCTGTCCTAGAGTAAAAAGAAGTTTTAACACTCAGCTACTTACTTGGGAGATGGACAAATTTTACAATTTCAGAGTAAGTGAATCTGAGGCACATAAAAAGTTAGATGACAAGCAAGCTCCAGGCCACACAGGACCTCTGTGCTAGATATTGACAGAGAATCTAAGAATTGGGAATCTGTTCTTATGCTTTGACCAAAGTCCTTCAACGCCCTTTTAACATCCTCCTCGAAAGCAAGCGGTTCAAAAGGTGTGAAGGTTAAAGAAAGAACAAATCTTCCCCAGGAGGGCTTCTCACAAATTATCTCTCTTGGGAAGAGCAAAGAAATCTGTTCCAAATTCATTCTGATGGCATGAAATCACTATTGGCTTTGCAGGTCTGAATCTAAATAAGCAGTGCATGCCAACCCTGCAGTACTGCAAACAGATTTCTCACATGCCTACCTACATAAAACCCTGCAGGTAAAAGAGTTACTTTACCCAGAACATTTTGTAAACCATTAATCTAACTTATCCTTGCATGAATGGTTAGTCTTACAAATGCTCTTCCCCTCACCTTTCCAACAATGAACAAATCACCCTATTAACTAGCTGCTTTCGGGTACTTGAAAGACATAGTCCCCTTCCACATTTTGGTTGAACTTCTTAAAAATACTGCCTAGTTTTTCTAGTTATCTTCAACTTTTCACTCCAAGTATTCCAGTAATTGTGGAACAATACTATAACATGAGTGCATTAGAAATTCTACAGGAAATCAAAGAGCTATATTATTATGCATTATATTATACATAAGGTGCAAGCTTGGTCTAATCAGATTACTACAGAGCCATTTGGTTTAAGTTCTTTGCTCTGTTTTTTGAGACAGAGCGCACTATCACAGGCTAAATCCTTCAGCTGTCACAGTCTAAATCCTATAGAGTACTTCTGAGCAGTCTAAATCCTGTAGATCACTTCTGAGCAATTATTTCAGGTAAATACATTTTAGCATGAAATGTCATAAAAGCCTTCTGTGGTTCAAACTGAAAAACAGGGAATTTTCTGGGGATGCTTACTAACAGGAGGAGGTGCAGGGATCCATGGGGTCCAGGAAGTGAGCTGTAATCAGCTAATGTATTTTTTGAATGTGCAACCCTCTCTTATCAAATTCAAGTTTGTAGAGAAAGAAAAGAGATGGAAAAAAATGCATTAAAACTGTTTGATTTGGGTTTTTTAGTCATCAATTCTTTTTAAGTTCTCAAACACCTGGCAAACAGTACCAGAAGTAAAATTTCCACACAATTTCTTTTCTAGACATTTCTGTCACTAGACCGATTTTACAATCAAATGAAATAAGGCTTATAAGCTCTGGTCCTTCTTATCGCTATGCAATTACCGAACATTAAGCTCAAAGATATTTCCAAGAACAACAGTCTTTGCCCAGTTTTCCATGGCTCTTTCTACCACTCTCTCCTCTCACAAGACAGTTGACAGAATAATTACCAAGCATGACAATATATCAGATTGATATTCAGTCATCATTTTCCACATCTCTCCGCATGCCAACTCAATAGAAGACGCTCTGGCAAGCAGCAGTGGCAGCACTCTGCGTGCCAGAGGGGCTTCCATAGACAGAGTTTGTCCCAGGACACTCAAAGGGTTAAAAACCACACGGTAATCTCTCCATACTATCACAGGCAGTTAATCTTATTTAAATGAACATATTTTGCCTGTAGACATCATAGCCTCGGGGTGTGACCGGGAGAGGGGCGCGCAGAACAGAACAAGAGTGGCCGGAGGGGCTTTGCTAGTGCAGGGCACAGGGGAAATGCCTGGGAGAGAGCTACCTGCTGCCTCCCCAGGCCCAGACACAGCCCACAGGTGACCTCCTCATCCAAGCAAGGAAAGGAGCACCTGACTCTGTCCCCACATACCTCACTGCTCCCCCCCCTGCACAATGTAAAGTAAGCCATACCCCTAGCTGGATTGCTGGGGAAGTGGCTGTCAAAATGCCCACAGGCTTCAGTGAGACCAGGATTTCACTAGTATTTCTCAAAGAAGAGAAATGTAGCCTGCTACAGGGAACTGACGTTGATGCCTCCTGGTAATGTTTTAGAGCCCCCCCCGCAACCTTCCTTCTGCTGATACAAGAACCACTTACACTACGATGCCTGCAAAATCAACCTGAGTGTTACAGAGAGATTTCATTCTCTAGAAGGTGATTATGAAGTACTCGCTAATTATAGGAACTGCATTAAAGTGTTCCCAAAGAATATATCAGCATAAGGACAGAGTGAGCTATTCCCAAGAAGAAACATATTAGGCTATCGGGCTTTTCTTTTTTCTGCTTGCTGAGCATCCTCCAGCAATATGCATTTACTTTAAATTTATTTATCTGAATACATTTGAATTGATCATTGTCAGTATACTTCTATCACAGGGAATTATGGTGCATAATTGTAACTCAAGCTGTGCTGCCTGGTTGGAAGCGGTCAGACAAGATGCAGATTTTATTCCCCGAGTGAAGAATGCAAGTATTTCCATAGCAAAGCATTCATGTTTAAAGTAAAGTCTCCTTGAGTATGGGTGTTTATAATTCCAAATTCCTTTAGAGCAAATATTTGTGTCTATAAAATTCGTTTGCAAAAGATTTGACAGGATGTGTATGGAAAATAAAGGTCAAAACCATAAAAGTGTACTGAAAAGAATAAAAGTAAAGTCCTTGAAGTATGGTGTGTGAGTGTTGGTGTGCATGTGTTACAGGTATGGGCCATTTTGAAAAAATAACTGTACCTGTGTGGATGTAAATGTGCAGTTCAGAAAATACATGCATTGTAGGTTGCTACTTCCATAGCCCAGAGAGAGAATGTGAGTGTGTGCATGCACATGCACGTGCACATAAAGGAGAGGGAGAGGGAAAATGAGGGGGAGAGTGGGAGGAAGCTAGGTAGAGAGCCAGAATCCTTTTTTTTCTCCCATCAAGATTATTATAGTGTCCTTGGAAATGAGAGGGCTCTACTAAAGATTTTCACTTCAAAGAAAAGTTCTCAGTGAAAGCTCATCATCTCCTTCTCTCATTAGTAGGCAGAGAAGTCTTCAACATAATTGATAATCTAGCATACAAAAGCAGAGGAGTGTATTTCCCTCCCAAGTCAGGCAAAACATTTCACAGGCATGTGACTGTCTGAAGTGAAAGAAGGAAAAGAAGCAGCAAGACTTTTAGAGGACTATGAACACAGACGTGCAAATATCAATGCAACTCAGAGATACTTCTGACTATTTGGGGGTAACCTTTAGTATAAGACTCCTGTGGTAGTTTCATTTCTGGTGTCAGTGTCCTGTTTTCTCTACCAAATGTTTTTGGGTTGGCTTTTTTTCTTAAATCTGCATTTTAACCCCCCAGATAGACTGTCTCTGTGTGTGTGAGAGGGAAAATCTCTCTCACCTGCCTGTGTCTAGATGTTGACGATGGCTCCATGTGCTCTGTCATGCCCCAAATGCTCCCAGCCATCTGCTGAACATGCCTGCAGCTTTGGCACACGGTCTGCAGTTGCAGGTGTGCACTGAGACAGATCTCATGGCTGCCCGCTGCTTATCCGTCCAATCTGGGTTGAATCCATCCTGCACCCTCAGTGTGTAGTGAAGAAGATGCGCATCTGAGCAACTGAAAAGAAACATGAAAAATGCTGAGCTCCCCAACCCAGTTTATAAAGCCACGTCAGCAGCTCTCACTTCTACAGCGCTTATGAATGATTGAGTCTTATTCCAAATTAAATGAATCCGTGTTGAATAAATATTATCATGATTTTAATTATCCTACTTATTTAGGGCCAAGTCATAACCTAAGAGGTTCACTTTGTTTATTACATCAGAGCCTAGAGACTTTCCATAGCCTTTTGAATCTTATCTAAGAGATTCCACTGGTCAAGTTTTATTAATTTCTCCAGTTGCACTTGCTCTTTTCCTTTTAATATGCTGCACAAATGGATTTTGTGGCAGCTTCCTTTTCAGCACTGAATATTTTACAATCCTTGGATTTAATTAGCTGCATTTCCATGTTATTATACAGAGGTAGAAGCTATTATTTAGTGACAACAACAAAAATAAAGACTAAAGGAAGTAAAAAAAACCTGCTCTATTTTCTTCTCCTCCTTCAAGGAGGAGCTAGCACAAAGGGGAGTTGCAGGTCCTTTTACTGCCACAGCCAAAAGCAGAAATCAGACACTGATGCTGACATAATGAGCAATTCTGTACGCTTGGGAAACTATCATTCAGCTAGTTTGCATTACAAAAGAGTCAAAGTTATTTAATGGACAAATATGGGTTGAGAGATGCTAGGTCTAAGGCACTAATCTGTGTCAAGTATGAAATCAGCTGTCTAATATTAGATGTCAAGTCTCCTGGCATAAAGCAGTGTGAATACGGAAAGACACTTTTCCCTGTTTTTCAATATCATCCCTGTGGTTGCCAAAATATATATGAACTGTAGAAATTTTGTGTGCCAGAACAAAACAATGAGGAAGAACAGGCTGATTTACTGCCTGTAGTAAGCTAGCAGATGTATGGAATGAATTTTTATGAAATATAATGAGAAAATATATGACATATTTTTTACAAAGCCATGTGTCTTGTAAACATGCTGTCACTCCTAACCTATACTGCCCCACCTTTTGCAGCACTTTTGTCAATCACATCACAAATATAAGCTGCATACTTACAAGTTTTATCTCTTTCCTAGTTATTATCTGAAATGCTACCAGATCAGAACAGTAGCAATTTACATCTGTTTTAGTCCAAATGGAAAGCTATAAGGACTGGACAAAGCAAAAAAAAACCCTGTGAATTGGACACACTAACTATTATTTAAGAAGACCTTTACTGCATTTGCTTTTCAGTTTGTATGACCATACAACTTTATGCTGTAAATCCATAAACAAACAAAATTTTCTTTCAGTTCACTGTGGTACATGAGAACTCCTCAGTGTGAATGATGCCAGGAGTCAACTTGTCCATGGGCAAACTGTTGAGGATTCATAGAATCATAGAATCATAGAATAGTTTGGGTTGGAAGGGATCTCTAAAGGTCATCTAGCCCACCCCCCCTGCCGTGGGCAGGGGCATCTTCAACTAGATCAGGTTGCTCAGAGCCCCGTCCAGCCTGACCTTGAATGTTTCCAGGGATGGGGCATCCACCACCTCTCTCGTGGGCAACCTGTGCCAGTGTTTCACCACCCTCAGCGTAAAAAACTTCTTCCTTCTATCTAGTCTAAATCTACCCCCCTTTAGTTTAAAGCCATTCCCCCTTGCCCTGTCACAACAGGCCCTGCTAAAAAGTTTGCCGCCATCTTTTTTATAAGCCCCCTTTAAGTACTGAGAGGCTGCGATAATGTCTCCCCGAAGCCTTCTCTTCTCTAGGCTGAACAACCCCAACCCTCTCAGCCTTTCTTCACAGGAGAGGTGTTCCATCCCTCTGATCATTTTCATGACCCTCCTCTGGACCCGCTCCAACAGGTCTGTGTCTTTCTTATGCTGAGGGCTCCAGAGCTGGACGCAGTACTCCAGGTGGGGTCTCACCAGAGCAGAGGAGTGGGGCAGAATCACCTCCCTCGACCTGCTGGCCACGCTTCTTTTGATGCAGCCCAGGATACGATTGGCCTTCTGGGCTGCGAGCGCACATTGCTGGCTCATGGACAGCTTTTCATCCACCAGTACCCCCAAGTCCTTCTCGGCAGGGCTGCTCTCAATCCCTTCATCCCCCAGCCTGTATGGGTACTGGGGGTTGCCCCGACCCAGGTGCAGGACCTTGCACTTGGCCTTGTTAAACCTCATGAGGTTCACACGGGCCCACTTCTCCAGCTTATGCAGGTCCCTCTGGATGGCATCCCACCCCTCTGGTGTGTCAACCACACCACTCAGCTTGGTGTCATTCTACCACTTAAATCTAAGACTCACTATTAGCAGTTATCTCAGCATGTTTACGGTATATTAATTTAGCGATTCTGATTTAGACTAGAAGAGGGAAATGATACCTCTGTCCATTCACCAGTCCTTTATTGTGATAAATTATGGACATTTGGCAGTTACCAAAACATTCCTTAACAACTGATGAAATAAATGAAATAAAATTAAAATAACAAAATGTAAATCATCATAGTTCTTCTGAAGTCATACAGGACTCATAGGAAACTATATCTATTTCATTTCAAGCCTGCAAAATTGAATAGTGGGGCTGACAGAATAAAAAATAGGATTATTTTGAAAAACATACCATATCAAAGGTAGTTTCATTTGCAATGAAATTTCTACAGGACTGCAATGTCTTCTTTCACTTGTTACCTTTTGGTAGCTTTTCCAAAAACAGGGGAGAATTTTAAAGGTACGATGTAGAAAGGCAAAAAGAAAATGCAATAAAAGAGGAAAAGTGAAATACAAGCAAGCTTTTTTTTACCTGTATTTTTTTATTTCACTCAGCAGTAAAGAAAGATAACATAAAATGGGAGAAGGAGAGGTATTAAATCCTTTCCTGCCAGAATAATTCAATACAACATAAGCACTGAAATGAGGATTTTTTTTAACTTGCAATCAAAGACCCCTCAGAAAAGGTAACCCTACCCCAAAACTTTCAAAAGCCCAAGCAGATCAAAGACAGAGAGGCCACTAGGAGAGGGAAAGATTCTTTGCTGACTGGAGTGGTACCCAGGTTGTGGGGTGATTCTAGTCCCTGCTCCTTCATGTGTCTGCCTCCCACTTCACTCACAGAAACGTTATCACCTGGAGCAGTGCTTGCTGGGCAATGGCATGGGGAGGGGATCCTGGCATGCAGGTGATGGTTGTCATCAGGTCAGCAAGCACCATGGAGGCAGCGAGCAGCTGAGCACATCTGCGCTTCGTTTTGTCTCTGCTGCTCACAGAGTCATCACTCTCACTAAGCTCCCTTATTTGCTCTTATAAATGTGACCTTCTCAGGGTTCAGCTCATAATTGCTTGCATTGAATTTCCATAAAGCTGGGCAATGATTGAGACTTCATTTTTCATGTAGCTCCAGGGGGAGTGTCTAAAATTGACATTGAAGCTAAGTACACTAGATTAAAAGAAACAGCCGTACGTAATAAGTTCCGAGTCACATTGTTGTAACATCAGAAGAACATTCTGAAAACAACAAATCTTTCCTGAACTCTGCAGAGGTTTATGGCTCAATATTTGTCATCACTAGGTAGAATTTTCATGTATAATGATAGGAAGCAGCCAAACTTCAGCATATTTCACCCAACCATATATAGAATTTGGATTCCATTAAACATAACACAGCATAATACAATGTCTGTTCTGGATGAAGCCTGAGCAGTTGCTGATATTTTCTGCTATTGCTTTTGTGATCCTTAAAGCTCCTGCTTGCCCTGACGTCTGGATCTGTATCAGGTGGCAAACTCCTTTTTTCATTACAAGGTTGATCTGGCCTTCTTTCATCCAAATTTTGGATGCGTGGTCCTGAGGTTGGTGTGATAAGGTTAACTGAGCACCATCTAATGCTAGATGGTTATCTCGCCTTAACCTGAGATATACCAAACCTTCTTACCCTTTGACCTTGTATCTCAGAGGAGACAGTACTGAGCAAAGGCCAGATCTATCCATATCAAAATTCAGGGGTAGGAGGTGGATGGCAACTTCCAGCCAGAACCCTCTCTGCTTGGACATCTTTCAGATGGACGCTCTTGGATACTGATGTTTGGATGTGCACGCTAAGCCTCTAACAGCTCCTGTTCAGCTACATGCTTGAAATAATTTTCTTATGTTTAACATAACCTCAAGGCCATGGCAAAACTTGTGCAAAAAGGGGCATCTGTGCTGAGTGCAGCTTGAGTGTAAGGGTGCAAAATCCCGCTTCCCGTAATAGCAAGCTGGCTGGCTGGAGGTGAGCCTCCATACTACTTACGGTAAGGCCACAAAGCTGAAGACATCTCTCTTTGGATTTAGTTGTTAATGTGTTGCTGCTGACTGAGCTGCTAAATTATTGTTGTCTTTAACTCTGTCATGAAGATGCCGTTGTAGCTGCATGTTGTCCTTACACTCAGTTACATCCCATTAAGATAAATGTCAATGTATTTTGATTTTATTTTTTGCCTGATTTCCTAGCTGGTGGGACAGGGAATATTAAAAACAGCAATTGTGGAGATGCAGAAGGCATTAGAAGATTTTTGGCCACAAACTGGATGCTTGTAATCTGAAGGATGCTGTTGTGGTGCCTCTTTCTAGGAAACAGCGTACTGAAAGTGTGAGTGTTTTTAGATAGAGCCATTCCTTTTCTGAGAAATTAAGTTGAGAATACAGTGCATTAGGAATCCATGTGGTATTCAGGACAGTTCAGGGTCCCTTTACAGTCCATCAGAAAAATGTCCCAGATGATGAACTGGATGGTTGTTCTTCTAATGACAGATTAGGCAGCTATTTGATTTCCTTCTTGCATATGCTACACAATCTATTGATTGTAGTTGAGTTATTTCTTATTTATTTCTCAGAAAAGCAAAGCAAGTTTGGGACTTACTGGGTTTTGGTTTATCCTGAATGCTAGCAGCCAGAGTCTGAGCACCTGCATTAACTTGGACATGAACACCCCCACAACTACACATCATGCCATGTCCTCCCTGCCCTGTACTTGTCCATCTGCACTCAGAAGAGATGGAGGTCACCTGTTACTGATTTTGCTAATAATTCTCATCAGCTGTCACAGTGCCAAGAGAGCATTTCTCTCCCTCAGGAGTGACTTGCAGGAAGATTTGGAAGATTATTTAGTGGGTGGAAGTATTTTAGCCTAAATTCTATGTAGCCCCAATTCAAGCCTGCCCAGATCCTGCAGAAAACTCAGTCAGATTTGAATATTTTCAGATTAAGTCTGAGGTTTCCAATATGAATGATAGAAACAGGGACCTTGGACAAAGTCAGAGTTAGGTTAACTCAGCTAAGTGTAGTCATCGGTAGGATCTGTCAGCGAGTGACAACGTGACCCTTATTGGTTCTCAGTAGGGTGAAAGACATGATTTGAAGCCTTTGTTCCTTTCCTTGTTAGATGTCTGAGAGGGTCAGAGTTTCCCCTAAAAGCACTATCATGTGGCATTTTGTCCTCTCAACTGTGCTGTTGAACACACATGTGAGTCTTACTCCATTAAGAAGTGGTAGATATGTATCAGTATGTTAATGATTCCTGGCTCCGCATGGCCATCTTCTCTGACCCATGCCACACAGGGAAATGAATGACATGGTGCCTGCACAGACTCGGTGTCTGCCCTGTGAGCAGCAGCTGGCTGAGTCCCCCTCTAGATAAAGCATGAGTAACATTACGGGGTTGGTGGGACAACTGGCAACAGTTCCACTGTGTTGCTGGTCCAGAGTCACCAGCCATTTGCATTTAGTGTCTGGTTCTCTTACACTTACGAGGACCCTTCCAGCTGCCACTGGTGAAAGGGGTACAAGCCCTCCTTGCAATCACTTTGGATTGGTCTACCTGGCATACAGGGAGATTGCTTTGTCTGTGCTTTGAAAAACCAAACACCGAGCAGCCATGGATTCATGGAGCTCAAAGCCAAGATGTAGAGCTGGATAACAGTGCCGGTGCCAGAGCCTCCAGGTGTCTGCCAGCCAGTAACCCTGAATGTGGTTGTATCTCACCTCAACACACAGCACAGGTGTTGCCTCACTCACCAAAAGTCTTAGTCACTTTGGGAACAGGCTGCTTTTGTGCTCACAATAAAAACCCGCCGTCTAATTCCCTGTGAAACTGAAGCTGATACAGCAGATAGCTGCCTCTGACTCAAGTCTTAGTACATCGAACTAGTGCTTTGACGCTTAGGTTTGGTTGATGATAAGGATCCATGTGAAGGTTAAGGTTTTGCTTTTATCGTGTAGTCCCTGCACTGATTTCAGAGCTGTTGCTGGAGAGGCAGTTCTCTTTGGCCATGATGACACCGTAGTCTTAACTAAAGACATCCAAGTAAGCAGTGAGTAGTTGAGAAGCTACCTGCATGGATATTATTTTAAAAATTCTGTTTGCATGTGCCCAAGCCCAGATTTGCTGTCCTGCTAAATGTGGTATGAATTTTAACATTCCTTTTGGCATGTGGAAGAGCAGAGGTCAAAAAGTAGTACATTAAACGCTTTTATGTAGGAAACTCGGTCAATTACTTGTGGCTCCAAATTAATTTATTTAACATCAAAGGAACTGCATATAAAAAAACCATGGAACCAGCAATGGAAGTGTATAACAGAAAATGAAAGGATTTGCACATGAAATACACACTGATGGATCAACTGTCTATCACTGGATGATAGAGAAAAGCCTAACATCGCGCAATAACTATTTATATAATGTAATAAGGTCTAGGGGAAAAAAGAGTGCAAAATGTTAAACATTTAAAACTTACATCTGTCTGAAAAGACACGCTGAAAAAAATACGCCCCCAAATAAAGAATTCAGAGGTTTGGATAGGTTTCACAATGCTGACATTGTCTCACAACTCCTAACTAAAACCAATGGTACAGTATGCTGAGATAATCAAATGCTGACATGTGTGCAAGAGCTGAATGCAAAGCAGTTTTCTGATCTGTAGGAATTTCTGAGATTTCAAAGCTCACTCAGGACAAAGAGGAAAAAAAGAAAGAAATTCTGTGTGATGTCATAATAATAAAAGAGATTGTTTTAATCAAAACATGATTTTTTTCTGATAACTGAGTTATTTTTTAAACCTTTTTCATTATATATTAATGAAAATTGCTGAAGAAGAAGGGAATTTTATGTCAGAAAAGAAGACTTTTCCTTTAAAGAACCCAAAAGAGGTATTTTGGCAATTTGGAATTAAAATTATCCTGAGACTTACTAAAACCAACCCTTTTCTGTGAATAGTTTCAGTTTTGATGTATGGAACTTTGTAATGACAAGTGCTTTTTACTGGAAATGCTTTAATTAGTTTTACCTTTCTTTCCTTTCATGGCAGTGTCTGGCTTATGACATTCTAAAATAATAAGAATTCTCATTAGATTCTTAAAGCATTATCTGAATCATTTTCCATATGTTAATTTGATTTATGATAAATCAAATCAAATTTGCTAATTATATTTTTCCAGCATCATCAGACATCTCTGTATGTTTGATCAAAAATGCAATTTGACATAATCAATTACGGGATGTGCCTCAGCACTAATGTTAATTGTTAATGGCTATTTTTGACATTATCTGAACCAAGACATTTATTATAACTGATCAAAGGAGTTTTTTAGCCTACCTGGAACTCCATGACATACTGAGAGATGCAGATGTGTTTACCATAAATTCAGCCTCTATGAATGCAGAATTATTGAAATTTCAAGGAGATAAATATAACATTGCTGAAAAACCTTCAGAGAAAAACACAAATCACAAGAAGAAATTTCAAGACAGATTTTTTGATGGCACCAGACTCCCATCATTGGGATTTTCAGAAGATTGTAAGTCCTATGTGGGGATGAACAGACTTTTAGAAGTACCAGTTTCTCTGATTGAGAACACTGAGTTCTTCTAAAATAGTGACACATCTTGTTCAGTGCTGTGCTCAAATATATAGAAGTGAATGCCTTTGTCACGTGGACGATTTATAACTTGAGCAGTGAAAAACATCATTAGTATTTATAAAATGTAAGCATAGGAAAAGCATCCAGGTTAAAATGGTTCCACTTTTCAATGTTAATACTGTAGTTTTTCCATCCAGAGGTGTGTCACACATAAAAATTCATTAGTAATGCCAGCTAAATGCTAAAGCATATTTCTGCTGATGCCTACAACTGTTACTCAGAAAAATGCAAGTCTTATTGTAACAGTGTTTAATACGAAAAGGCTGAAGTCATCTGGCAAAACAGCTTCATTTGGGGTGTTAATTTTCTCGTATCTTGGAAATCTGTTTCATTTTCACAAAAGTATGCCCAGAAAGTGGCCTGACACATTTTCCTCACACTTTCAGACTACAGAGAGTTGATCTTGAGGCAATTGAATGCTTCTTACTCCAGTGATGTGAATATTCACTTCACGGTTCAATCCTTGTATCAATGACATGGAAACAACACCCTTGGTCTCAGCTGCAAGTCTTCCTGCTTTGGGCCACAATTACACGGTGTCGTCAGTCACTTCATGCCCCTATCTGTTGACATTAATTACAAATACTTCTTCCTTCACTGTGCTATGTGTAACTACCCTAGGGTTTCTATGGAACTAGAAGCGTAGAGTTGCTCCCCTCCTACGCCACCCGATAGCTACAGTATTCCTTTATAATAGGAAATTGGAAAAGTTGTAAAGGAAGCACTGCTGATAAACTTCAGGTTATTATTATTATGTATTAGTCTATAAAGCTCGCAGGCCTGTAGACATTGGACATAGAAATCAAAGAAAATGAGATCCTTGCTACAAACAGTTCAGAGTCCTAAACCGCTGTCTCACCAGTGCAAACATACAGGAGAAATACCGACAACTGTAACATTCGAAGTTATACCAATAACCACCTTGGTGGTGATCTTCATGGATGAGTGTGAAGTAAAACATGTTACAGGAGAGAGAAAGTCATGAGGAATGTGATTTATGCATTTAATTACCTTAGGAACAAGTTCATGAAGGTCTTTCCAATGATGTTTTTTTATTCCAGTTGTTCAGTGCAGACATCCTCATGCTTTGTAGGCAATTACTAGATAAGCTCTGGTAGGAAGCAGCAGAAGCACCTTCTGCAAGAGAACAGTGGCTTTCTGTAAGAGGAAAAGTATTAAGTATTAGAGGACATGTCAAGTGCAGAAGTCTGCTGAGCAAAGTAAAAAGCATGAGTTGATATTTCCCCTGGGATTCTGCACAGAACAGTCAGGACTTATCAGTCTATCCAAAACACTGCATTTCTGTTTGCTTTTCCACCTAAAGCAGAGCATTTCCATTGAGTTTGTCTGGATTTTGAGAATCAGGCAATGTGAATCACAATTCTAGGAAAGCCTCAAGAGATGTGATTGCACGATGCTAGTCAAGGAATATAAAAACTACTGCAGACATGGGCACAGTCTGAAAACACAGCAGAAGCCTCTGAAAACGGAGACATTTTTCTGCCAGAACAATTATGGTGTAATCAAAGTTTCATTATAAATGAAACTGCAATTCCCACACTGCACATATGAAACAATTAGTGACTTTAATTTGCTTTGCTATAAACGGAGGTTTGCTATAGCTGAGTTTACTGTGAGTCAGGTACCCGAATGTTTTCAAATTGCCTGTACACAAATATTTTCTCATACAAGCCTTTTTTGTCTTTAAACCACCAAAAGCATAGTCTTCTGGAGAGGCAACTTATCCCCCTTTCTCCCTGAGAATATGTCAAGTGTTCATGTGGACCCCACTGCTGCTCAGCTCAGGTCTTCAAAGCAAACAAAGGTTGGCAGTCCTGGGGATATCATGCAAAACTCAGCCAACATTACCACTCAGTTTGCCCTTTTGCAGGGCTCGACGATGATTTGGATTATCAGAGTGTGTGTGTCAGTGTTACACTGTGCCTTGGAGAACACTCTTGCAAACACTCCTACACAGACAGCTCATACCTTGGGTCTGACTGCAACAGGAGTCAGCAAAGCTACAAGTTTGGGAGAGAAGCAATGGAGGCTGGGTGGATCTTGGCTCTGTCTCCCCTACACAGCAGCCATTGTAACTGAACCGCATGTGGGTTGTTGCAATTTTTAGATGTTATGAGCCAATATTAATAAGCTATTTCTCCATGTCTCCCTCCCCAACCAACTGAAGGAGCAAATGAGTAATTGTGACTCATCTGATGCTTCTGAGGGATCAGGTTTCTTGGGGATATTTCTAAGTTGGTGTTGGTCCCATCAGAGTCTTTTCCTCATCTCCATGCCAAAAAGTCATAAGCAAGCCCATTTTAGATGGACTACATGCTATTGGCTGCATGCTATTGACTTTGTACCTTTTAGGTATTTGTCTTGTTTCTACAGGCAGAGTGAAACAAAGGAATTTTAGGTCCCAAATTAAATGTAGTTATTTACTTGACTGGAGTAGCTGGAAAACTTCCATTCTAGTTAATTGCTTTTTTAAATAAACAGGGGAAAATTTGCTACAGTACAGGGGGTGTGGAGGCACTGACCTAGAATACACCGTGAAGAGAAATCAAGAAGGAGATGTCAAGAGGTACCCCCCCAAGGGCTGGCTGACTAGGGAGAGGGGGCAGCAAAAGCTGATCATGGTAGTCACTGGGTTTCATAAGGGCAATCCAGTACAGTTCGTGGCTAATGGCTCTGTGGTATGAGTGAAAAAGGCGCTGGAGATGAAACAACCCCCTGGGAAGTGAGCAGATGATACTACAAGCCAATCTGCAGACAAAATCCCCCCAAAAGTGAAGGACAATGAGAGCTCACACCTAACTACTGTTGCAATCAGTAGATATTTTTGGCCTAGAGGGATGGTTGCTATAATTCGTTTCTCCACCTGCTAGTCAGAGCGAGCAGATTTCCACAGCATGAGTACTCAAGCATGCGTGCTGAACCTGCTGAGGAAAATGAACAGCATCTCCACATAGGACATGTGTATACCTGCCCATAAAACTGCCCTTGACAGCACTGACAAATGTCCTAGAGAAGTGTATGTCCTAGCTGTGTTTTTTTTTTTTTTTTTTTTTTTTTTTTTTTTTTTTTTTTTTTTTTTTTTTTTTTTTTTTTTTTTTTTTTTTTTTTTTTTTTTTTTTTTTTTTTTTTTAAGCAAAACACGCACGTCGCACGTTTAAATTAACCTGTAGTAGAAAGCTTAGACTACCAAACCCATGCAAAATGACAGTGTCCTCCACAGAGCTTGCTTATTTTCAACTTCA
The DNA here is from genome assembly GCF_000699145.1 of Aptenodytes forsteri. Classification (NCBI taxonomy): domain Eukaryota; kingdom Metazoa; phylum Chordata; class Aves; order Sphenisciformes; family Spheniscidae; genus Aptenodytes; species Aptenodytes forsteri. The sequence goes on from NW_008795490.1 coordinate 10,857,200, forward strand.
TCGAAAAACACTAACGATTCCATGTTCAAGGTATCAGTGGTGGAAACGGAGACCAAGTCTTCTGTGGGTAACTAGGTATTATTAATGATTTCAGTCCTGGCCTCTCAAATAAACAGGGCAGCTGCTAACCCACCCCAAAAAGACCACGGATTTTGTTTAAATCTGTCCCAGCTTGGACCTTTATCAATGTCTGTCTGCTCAGGAACTGTACGGTTCGTAAACCCCCATCCCTGCGAATGTTGTGACATGGCCCTATCCTGGTGGATGGCAGGGGAAGTAAGTGTGAGTGAAATATAGTCATGATAAGACCTTTATTTCAATGTTAATGTTTTTTTATTTATCATTGGCAAAGATATTTTGTAGGGGCTTTACTTCCCTGCGGGCCTCCTTCTACCTGACAAGCTCCATGTGTTGGCTGGGGTCGCACACCCAGCAGCGCTCTGCTAGCAGCTGGGAAAATCCCACTGATGCTGGGCTGTGCCACACAAGCGCTGTGCGGATCCAGGCGCCTGCGCTGGCCTGCGAGTTGCGGGTGAACGGGGGAGAGCCAGAGAGAGCGGGCAGAGAAAGCTCATTCAGCAGCGGAGAGCTGCAGAGAGAGCGGGCAGAGAAAGCTCATTCAGCCCCGGCACTGACTCTGGCAGGCTCTGCCGTGAAGGCGCTGCTGGGGCTGAAGGGAGGTTTCGCTTTGTGAATGGATTCAAGGAATGAAAAAAGGAGCCAGGGAAAATTATTGACTCGATAAGGTTTCCATAAAATTCAGGTTTTTTCCCCTAATGCTTTTTGGCTCCCTATCTCCAAAAACCTTACAGATCAGTCCAGATACAGTTAGGAAATCTAATTAAGTGCCTGTGGTAATAATGATGACCTTCCTCTATCCTGTTTTTTCCTAGATTGGACTTTTCTGGGAAAAACAGAGTCCTGGCACAAACAAAGCACCTCTGTCTATTCCAGTGAAATTTTGCTTGCTTTAGAACCAGATCTCCTCTTTCTCTTTTGTGAATGTCAGTTTTATTTTATTTCATGGTTTCATGTATAATTTTATTTTCATCCCTCCTCTAACTAATACTCGAGGAAATGAGATGCCTGAAATAATCAAACAGCAAAAGTCAAGTATGCAGAAATTAACAACCAGCTACCCACTTAGGCTCTTTAGCTAAACCAACTGATCTTGGTCATGGCAATTTTCACAGTTTGAATTCTGCTCAGGTCAGCAGCAAGCAAAGCTCATTATTTTCTGGTGATTGTTTTGTGGCCTATAGGATATAGATGGAAGTTTTCTTCCTGTGGAATAGGTTTTATATTTCAGCTCTCTGTAGGCTAGAAATGGGAACTACATGCGACTGCACAGAAGGGGATTTCAGCTCACCTATGAAATACTGAACAATTGCTTCCAGGCCTGGAAGGATTTCAGACTATCAGACCTTCAAATTGCTTCTGATAGCGTGTAGGAATAAAAACTGTTGTAAGCCATTTTTAAGAAGTTTGCACTGCTGGAGAGTGGCTAGATCTTTTCTATTCAGCCAGCACAGGTTGTGAAAGGCCGGCATAGTCAATCGGGTCAGACAAAAGAAGGGTTGGAGTGCTCTGGCGGATGCCAGCCCAGTGCCCCCGGCCGTGCCGTATTTCTGGGCAGCACTCTTCAGAAGGATCTTCTTTCTTTATCTCTCACAGCTGAGGAAATCCCCCTACCCTCTTCCTTCTGCTTTCCTACAATACCGTGGGTGTTATGCTACCGCAGGAAAGTACCATAACTTTCCTAGGGTCCCATCATGTTTTGGTTTTTCCCAAAATAAAACCACGTTTGACCATCACAAGTCTTTGTCAGCACTGTGAAGAGCCCCTCAAAATACCTCTCAAAGGAGAGGGCTTAAACACCAAGAGTGGATGCACTGCCAGTTTTGAGCAAGCTTCCAAGGTGCTAATCATGCTTTTCTTTCTTCACAACAGCTTTTTATGTTAGTCTTTTATTGCTAGGCATTATATTGCCAGCTTTAATTTCTGGTATGTGAACGTGGTGATTGTACATGAGGGCTATTACCAGGTCAGTCACTTCCCCATTCCTCGCAGTGACTGGGAGCGCAAGGAGCAAGCACAGATGAAGAACCGCAGGAACACCTGGCCAACAAGCAGCACCGCGCAGTCCATATGGTTTGGGGTTGCATATGATCGGGAGCAGGGGTGGCAATGGAGCACAGTGGCAAACACAGATAGGAGCTGGGGGACAAGTGCTGCTTGTGAGTGATACAAGATGAAGAACACATGAGAGGTGGCATAGGGGCTGTCCACACAACAGGGTTACAAGGTAGGTGCTGACAAGGCTGGTAGCTAGAGAAGCAATCAAGGAAGTGTCAAGAACTACCCTAAGGCAGAGCCGAGATGAAAGCCATATGCAGACTCAACTAGTCCCATTTCTGGATATAGAATAAGGAGTGGAAGGATCAAATGTTCATTCTTCTGTCTTCAGTTTTCATTCTTACTCTCTGAGCTGTTCCAGTGGTATTCCATGAAACGAGCTGTGTCCTCCTTCATCATTGAATACCAGAGTAAGATATCAGATCCATAGTTGCTGGAAGCTATCTACCTTCCCCTGCCCACAAAGGAAGGAAGAGGAGAGAAGGAGCACTCGCTGACTCTGAGCAGCTGTGTAAGAACCCATAACTGGCAAGATACTAGAAATCATCTGCAACATGGGTTCTTACTGGCAAGATACTAGAAATCATCTGCAACACGTGCTTTTGGCCCATGCCAGAGCTGTAGGCAACTTTGAAAGCACAGCAAAGGGAATCACATGAAGGGCTGTGATACTAAAGACCTGAGACTTTGCATTGAACGTGTTTCTTAGGCAGGGGGAGAAGAAGAAGATTTAGGCTGTTAAGGCTGTAGCTGAACAAATTCATCAGTATAATTTACTTGTTCCCTGATGTACCCTGGACTGATTTACCACCAGCTACCTGTTACATTGCACTTGTAAGCGTTTAAAGGCAAGGCCAATTATTGGGATGCTATGTTTGCAAAAGACACGGTAGAATGAGAGTTCTGGTCCATGCTGAGGTCCCTCTGCATACTATGTTAATCTAAGTTTATACTACTCCTTCAAGAAGATCTGTGATGGAAAAACCCTCCATGCTATCCTATGGGGCTGCTTCACAGGGATTCAAATATTACTGTGTGCTTTGCAGCTCTCCAGAATTTTGCAGCTAGAATATTTGTGCATTTCTTTCCTGACTGCCCTAATAAAAAACTTATTTTATCATTGGCTGAATATATGATAATTTAATGGAAACTGCTAAAGCCTGTTAAAGCATGAAGTACCTGTAGGACTTATTTAAAGTGCTTGGTACATCTGGCAGGCCACCAAGTTGATGAAAGCCCTTGGTGTTTCATGACAGTCACAATAAAGCACCGCTGAGCAGGTTGGCTTGGTTCAAGTTCTTATTTTCCTACTCAATTTTTATACCTTTTGATTGCAGTTAAATGCGGTGAACATGGAGTTTTATGCTTATTTCAGGTTTAATTATGAAGCCATGATTTTGGCACCATAATAAAGTGGAACACTTTTCCTTAGGAAATTCTCTCTGGCTTTAAATCTGTGTCTACTGGTGTAGAAACAGAGATGTAGGGTTCCCCTTCTGCTCCTCTTGAAGGCTTTTGACCTCTTGTGCTAGATATAAGCTCTGCAGTCATCAAGTCACACTTCTGATGTCTATGGTAAAAAAGTGTGCAAATAAAACCCTTTGAGGCCACAGAGCCGAAGCGATTTCTGCTGAGAAGAATTCTTATCAAAATATGGATATTCTGGAGCGGCCAGAAGGGCTCTACGTGATGCAAGGACAGTGTCCTAGCTCATTCCTCTTGCAGTAACGCACCTCATACAGTACTTTAAAACTATCAGGCTACTTTAGAAACAGTTGGAGGTTTTTCTCTCTAATAGAAATATGCTTAGCTTAAGTGCATAGTTTGTCCAGCTGAAAAGAGGCCAACACCAAAATAAAATAAATAGCAAAAAAGGTCCACAGCCCAAGGCCCTGGCACCGGGACCCATGAGATATATTCACAGGGGCAGTCGCCACCACCAGCAGCACGCAGGGTGCCAGGTTTAGAAGGCTGGAAGAACGGCGTTTCAGCCAGCAGTGTGGAAATCTTACGGAGGAGATAGAGGCAATGCAAATGCTTTTATGAAAGAGAAGATAGTGCCGAGCCCTCAGAGAAATGTCTGAGGCTCAGAGACAGATCAAAGCTGTGGCTGAATAGATCAAAGATCTCAAAAATAAACGTACGTGCACAGCAAGCTGCCTGGTTTGCCTGAGTGAAAGCCATTTTTCAACAATAGTTTCCTTGCATATCAGATTAGCCAACAAAACACATGGTGCTCAGAATACAGTACTGGGAGATGCCACTGGTAGAAACTGGACACTCACCATTATCTACTTCTCTATCTATAAGCACCAGAATATAGGTCTCACAGCACTAAAGCGCGGGAGAGGATTAATGAGAGATTTTTCCCAAATGGCTGGAGACTGAGGGACAGGCTGCGGGGTGGAGGGCGGGGGTGCTCAGTTCAGGGAGGCCTGGCTGAGGCATGTTGAGAATTCCAGATCTTCTGAAAATCCCTTCAGCATGCCTCTAGCTGGGCACTTTGAATTACTGGTCAGTTTTCAGATGCTGGGCTGAATTGCTCCTTGGTGAAATCCATTCGCTCCAGACAGAGGGGCAGAGCGGAAAATTCCCTCTCTCCTTGCTCCAGTGACAATTAGTTATACAAAGTGGCACAATTCAGATGAAAGATTGGCTCTTCAGCCCACTGCTTCGGACAGTCCTGTAAGAACACCCAAACTCAAAATTATGTCTTTTGTGAGGCTTGGACCTTGAACTTGCAGCTTCCCAAGGGAGTATTCTGATTTCTGACCCGGGATGGGGCTGTACCTTCCCCCTGCAGTTTTGACCAGAATTTTCATCCTGGGTCCAAGAAATAGTTCTCTATCAAAGTGTTATTGTAACAGCTGCAACTGCTGCAATTAAAGACAAAGGAGAAAGACAGGAAAAGGGAAGGGAAAGGAAGGGAAAGGAAGGGAAGGGAAGGGAAGGGAAGGGAAGGGAAGGGAAGGGAAGGG
>NW_008795490.1:10862535-10909943 GCF_000699145.1 Aptenodytes forsteri
AGGAAGGGAAAGGAAAGGAAAGGAAAGGAAAGGAAAGGAAAGGAAAGGAAAGGAAAGGAAAGGAAAGGAAAGGAAAGGAAAGGAAAGGAAAGGAAAGGAAAGGAAAGGAAAGGAAAGGGAAAGGAAAGAGGTTTTGAAAGAATGACATGACACTTACTAAGAGAATTGTTTCCTTAAGAAATTCCAAGTCTAATATGAGTGCAGCCAAATTAAATTGTTTACAAACAGTTAATAAGGGCTAGAGGTACGAAGTGGGGAAATACATGTTACTGAGTTGAAAAAAGGTCATAGCCTACAAGCGCCTCGACATGGGGTCTCAGCGAGGTGCACAGGTCAGAAGACCAGTGGGATTCTTTGGGGAATAGCCATAGCAGTAGGTGTAAGTTCCTAGTTTCACCTCTACATGCAATGAGGAGAAAACTGTGCTGGGGTAGGAAATACAACTTATAGAATCATAGAATAGTTTGGGTTGGAAGGGACCTCTAAAGGTCATCTAGTCCAACCCCCCTGCCATGGGCAGAGACATCTTCAACTACATCAGGTTGCTCAGAGCCCCGTCCAACCTGACCTTGAATGTTTCCAGGGATGGGGCATCCACCACCTCTCTGGGCAACCCGTGCCAGTGTTTCACCACCCTCAGTGTAAAACATTTCTTCCTCCTATCTAGTCTAAATCTACCCCCCTTTAGTTTAAAGCCATTCCCCCTTGTTCTGTCTCAAGGATCTTCAAAAAAGGGGATGAAAGGGGCAAGGAAGAGTGACAGAACATCTTCAAGGGCTAGTGAAAATGGCTTCCACTGAAAAATATGAAATGCTCAGTCTATTTACCTAACCATAGAGATGCTTGAAAAGTAACTGATTTACAGTAGACCAGTATCCTCAAACGGGGGAAGATTCTTTGTACTACAGGGCTGACCAATCTCATAGAGAAAGGCTGGACAGGAAGCTATGGCTAGAACCAAAAGCCAGATCAATATTAGAAATAAGGTCCTTTCTTGAAACTGAGGTTTATTAACCTGGAACATAGGATGACAGGAAGTGATGAAGTCTCTATTTTATTTTCCAGACCTTGCTGGAAAATATGGCTTAGTTATACACATGTTATTGGATTCACTGGGCTTGGTGAAATTTAGCTCAATTGAATTTAATAAAAAGGAGATTAGAGAAGGTGTCCTTTCAAGATCCCTTTCAGCCCTATTTTTCTGTAATGAAATAGTCCTGGTTTTGAAAGCTATATATCTATGTTTCTAGGGAAAGAAACAAATATCTGAACAAATTTGTCTGTGTCTGCTTGCTTTACATTTATCTGCATCACATGTGGTAAATGTACGTTATTAGGAACTGCTGGTTTCCTTTAAGCTCATTGAACTTCACAACGAAGCTCCAGTGCTTCTCTGTCTACAACATGTCCTGTCACATAACCCAGTGTTGCACTCATCATCGGATGGGCTTTTTTCCAAAGTACCACTGTCTAAATCATTGCAAGGAGAGCAACACAAGAAAAACATTTTTTTAATTGACCTGTGTCTCTTTTCTTTTTACTCAGACTGTCCGCATATAAAACGAGACCTATCGCTGTCACTCTCCCAAGGGAAACATATTGCCTTTCAGCACTTCTTTCCCTGAGCCTTCCTCCTATCCTTTGTGTGGTTATTTGTGTTCGGCTGCTCTGCCTGTGCATCTCTCTCTCTCTCTCTCTCTCTCTCTGCTGTTGCCGAACTGCAGCTCCCACTGGAATTTGCACAATCTAAACCAGCTCTCTTCTCAAACAGCAGTGAATCACACCACCTGAAGAAGAATAATAGCAAATTGAGCACAGTAGCCTCGCTGCTTATATAGCGTGAGGTACCAGTAGTACCCACAGGATGGAAGGACCTGGGTTTATGTGAGACCCACTTAGCCTGAGGTCTGCTCTCCCTCTTCTCTCTGCTGTTGCCGAACTGCAGCTCCCACTGGAATTTGCACAATCTAAACCAGCTCTCTTCTCAAACAGCAGTGAATCACACCACCTGAAGAAGAATAATAGCAAATTGAGCACAGTAGCCTCGCTGCTTATATAGCGTGAGGTACCAGTAGTACCCACAGGATGGAAGGACCTGGGTTTATGTGAGACCCACTTAGCCTGAGGTCTGCTGCTTGTGATCTGAAAGCTGTCACAGGGTTTTATAGGAGTGTGTGTATTTAGGGGACATTTTTAAGAAGCTAATAGCCTGCTGCATCTGAAAGCTGGAAAAGGCTGCTGCTTGCTGCTGCTGCTGCAGTAGCTGGCGCAGCGGGATGAATGTGTAAAGGACAGCTGCCCGAGCCATGCCGGTGAGTCTCCCGTCCTGCTCTGTCTTCATTAACTGAAGGGATACAGAAGAATACAGATGCACTAAGGAAGTGCCACACTGGATCTATCACTGTGTACCCTTCACTGTGGAAAATGGTCAACAAAGACATGAATGGATTTCCAGTCAAGAAGTGTTCAGCCTTTCAGTTTTTTAAAAAGAGGGTAAGATTTTCCTTTAATTCTTTCTTTTCACTTTCTTTTTTTGTTGTTGTTGTATTTGTTAATGTGCTAGAGCAGAGAGAAAGTCATTGAAGAAGGAAGGTGTTTTAATACCAGTCTCCTACTGTAATGAGCTTGTGGCATGGGCAGTTCTACCGAACACCAAGGGCAATAGCACCGTAGGTGAAGGGGAGCTGGGGAGGGGGGACGGGGACGGGGGACCGAAAGGCATTACGTCAGCAGTCTGTGCTGTGGAATGTATATCTCAATCACAGCTGACCACAGGGCTTGACGCAATACAACCAGCTATTCAGACTGGGATAATACACTCCAAAGCAGAGTGCAGGGTTGTTGCAGCTTGTCTCTGACTCCCTCCTCCACATACACCTAGGGGTATGACTCCCTCCACACCTTTCATTCACTTGCCTGAAGTGCGGCATTACCCACCTCCATTCATCATCTCACAGAGGGGGAAAAAAAGAGAACAAAGAGGTGTTTGTGAGCTTAGGAAAATATTTCACAGCTTGTAATTTGCCTGTAATCACAATTAATGCAGGAGAAAAGAATAAGACTGAGATACACCTGGATCTGGTTTTCTTTTATATTCTTTAATTTAGGCAGATATGTCAAGATTTAGAAAAGATCTGCTATGTATTATACTTGACTGCTGATTTCCTTAAGGAAACATAAGTGTAATGCTCTATCTCATCACTTTAGTTAAGTCCTTTCTGTTTCTTTGACTCTTTTATAGTGACGGTGCTGCACACTCTCTATTTAACTTGAGCAACAAAGTGATTTCCATATGGCAGCAGGACAGGTATTCTGAGTATGTCTGGGTAGACCTAGACAGGAGAAGCAAAGGCATCGGAAAGAGATTGGTAGCAGGGACTCCCCTATGGAAATGATTTCCTGAATGATTAAAACGACAACCCTCTCTTTAAACTGACTGGAGTAGGAGCAGATAAGCTGCTCCATTCACTTGTTTGTTCATTCATTCATTCATTCATCCCCATTCATTCTCTCTCTTCGTTATGCCAAGAATATGGTCAGTCCATTTAACCCTTCAGGCAAAGAAAGTGAAGTCTACACCAGCTACTAATTTGAAAGCCGGGGTCAACCCCTTTTGAGCACCAAGATGCCAGATTTAAGGGCAGACCTGGAAAATACTAGCAGGGTCACTCGGAGGAAAAAAGTGCACTGTTTGCTGACATTTGTGGTTTCCAAGGTGGTTTGTCAAAGATGGATAGCCCAAACACCATGTAAACTCAGCCCATAAAAATGGTTCTCATCCCAAGCTGCTTCTCATTTAAGTATATTACTATTGGCACATGTATGTTTGATATTCAGCTCACCAGAAAGGTTTATCTGTTTTTCAAAATTGCTCAAAGGTTTTAATATAAATGTATTCTTAAAGAGGAAACAAAATAGCTTGCAGTACCTGTGTGAGGTTAATTATTGGCAGTTGTCTTCTATCTCTGTTTAGAGCTAAGACAAGTTATCTCTGGAAGCCTCTACATCATTTTGTTCTAGAAGCAGGGAAAATATTGGGTTTTTTCAGAGCTATACTGATGATCAGTGAATTTGTCATTGGAAAAGATTGTTAATTGTAGTCATATTTGAAGAAACTGGCATAGCGATACAGTCCTAGACAGTAGATCAGGACAAATAGCCATTTTTAGTTTCTGAGGGTTTTCATTTTATCAGATCTTGCCTTTTTGCTATTGTGATGAAGATAGATAGATTAAATCAGTAAAACCAATTTAGAGACGCAAAGGAAGGAAATTCCCTCCCTATACATTTCTGTCAATAGATATATGTGTTCGTTGACGTTTCTCCTACCCCCATTATCTTCCTCCCAGAAAACCCTCTGCATTCAAACATTAACCAGATTGTTCCTACGTCTGTGCTTGAAACATGTACAAACAAGAAAAGCTACATGTTCATAATGTGTTGCTGGCTCCCAGCACTATATCTTGCATTTGCTGGACTGGTGACATGCTGCATTTAACTACTGGGAGGAAGGGGAAAGATGGTTAAAAACAGTCAATTTGGTTCCCTACCGATGCTCTGGACACTCTGGCTGAACAACCACCAAAGTCCTGTGCGTATGGAAGCATAGCTGCTAGGTTTCTTGATTTGAGTCTAGCGTGTGATGTTGTTTGACAGTTTGCATCACCACAGCACCAGCACACTATAACCAACACCAGCAACCTACTGGATGCATCCTATTCGTAGTGAGAGGCAGGTCTTGCCCTGCAGAGCCCAGCAAACCTGACTGCAGGATGAGGTATTGCTATCCCCACTTTACTGACAGGTGACTGAAACCCAAAGAAGGAGATCGGTTGTCTGGGTACTGCGTAGCCTCCTCCCATATCACCAGCAGGGTCTATGATGAAACAAGGGATGGGACTCCGATCTCTCCAGTTTAAAATCACTGTGTCTGTCTCCTCAAAAAGCTCACATTTCTAGCACAGGTGGTTTTCAAGTCCAATTCTAAAAAATCCATATCAATCTAGATTAGAACATCCCAAATTTCAGGAAATGCTACTATTTTTTCAACTCGGTTAGATTTTTTTTGGAAAAAAGTACCAGATGTATCATCTTCATTGTTTACATTTTCCATTGAGCCTTATGTTTTCATTAAATTGCAATCCTCTTTGTTGCTCTGACCAAGAGTGCAGAAAGGACTGGCAGAGCTCTGTGGTTTTAGGCTAGGCTGAAAGTGCATTCAAACATTGACTTGAATTTGAGGACCAGATTTTTTTTAAGCCTGGCTTATTCTCTGATGACAAAGCACTGACCCTCTGGGATGCTGCCTGCTGTGTCAGATGATTCAGGGTATGGGCTAATCGCATCCGGAGGTCAGAGAACAGGAAGGAAAGGCTGAAATTAAAAGGCAACACACTTAATTGAAATAAAAGGGAAAATAGAAACTATTGGTTTTGCAGAATACCCTGTAGCACTCACTGCTGGCATGGTTAGAACAGATACGGATTTCATCCACTTAAAACCTGCACAGTTTGGAAGAAAACCAAATGATTTACAATACCTGTCTTTTTTCATTGCAAGAGGTGTAACAACTAATTGTGTCTAGGATCAGGATGATATTTTAATAATTAAATATTGGTTTTTAATTAATGATATCACAAATCTAAAAAGAGAAGGGGAGAGAAAAAGATGGGAGATAAATAGGCACAAGGAGGGAATCTGAAGTTACTCCAATGAAGATAAATTATAAAACCCGTTGTTGACATAATCTTAGGTCATGGCATGAAAGGATCATCTTCTGACAAGGCTGGGAGATTAAAAGACATTATAATCTCATAGCGTATAATACCTTCATTTTTGTTACCATCCCTTTCCCTGTCCACTGATGTTGCGTACTGGTTACCAATATAAATAGCCCATTGACTTGGTTTGGCTACAAATGGCTGGGAAATCTCTCTTTTTCATATACTACCAGCATTTTGACTTTCCCAAAGTTCAATTAAAAGGTTTTGTTTATTGGCAGAAGTCACATGCCTCTGTTGTGAGGGGCTCACAGGTCTCATCATAGAATCATAGAATCATAGAATCATTAAGGTTGGAAAAGACCTCTAAGATCATCGAGTCCAACCGTCGACCCAACACCACCATGTCCACTAAACCATGTCCCTAAGTGCCTCATCTACTCGTCTTTTAAATACCTCCAGGGATGGGGACTCCACCACTTCCCTGGGCAGCCTGTTCCAATGTTTCACCACTCTTTCAGTAAAGAAATTTTTCCTCATGTCCAATCTAAACCTCCCCTGGCACAACTTGAGGCCATTTCCTCTCGTCCTATCGCTGGTTACTTGGGAGAAGAGACCGACACCCACCTCACTACAACCTCCTTTCAGGTAGTTGCAGAGAGCGATGAGGTCTCCCCTCAGCCTCCTTTTCTGCAGGCTAAACAACCCCAGTTCCCTCAGCCGCTCCTCATAAGACTTGTTCTCCAGACCCCTCACCAGCCTCGTTGCCCTTCTCATCCTTCAGAGCTGTGCAGGATTACCCAGAGAACTGGACCATACTGATTCAAAAGATCGCTGAGTGCGGTAAACCTGCGCATATGCTATTGCTGTCCAGCCAACAGGATATCCCAGGGCAGAGGGGCCTTTCATTGCCACCTACTGCCATCCCTGCCAGATGGGTTTGGGAAGTGGGGGTTTACGGTATTTGCACTGCTGCCTTCTGCTGCATTTGCCTCCCTTATAAAGACTTTTGGATAACATTTTGCAGTATATGACCTCCCTCATCTTGAAATAGCGTAGCAAGTCATATAACACAACACAACCAACATGGTTAAAGCAGGACGAATTATGAACTGCCTGTGTCACTTAAACACTGCCTGATGATATGGTAACCTCAGTGAACATGGAAATTCATTATCCTCTTAGGTCTGGACCAAGACCAAATACAAATTTATTCAGAATGTGAAGCAGATAAATGACTGATAAATGGGAAAAGAAATAGCTGTCTTCCATAAAAGGAAAAAAAAAGAAACGGCATGTCTTAGAGAGGAAGTTTATTGCAGGGATTAAGGATTTGCTAGTCTGAAACCTGATAAGGGAAAGAAAATCCGTAATCTTTTTTCACTGAGAAAATTTACATTAATTAGCAATTTAGGTCAAGCTAAAGTGAATGTGCAAGAAGGAAGAGAAAATCCCTCTTTTTGTTTCTGTGCAGTTTTTCCAAATACGTAGTTTGTGGAAACCAGGCCCTTCTCCTTTCTAGGCTGATATTTTATGGCAGTACACACCAGCAGTTTTCTCCATATACAAGCTGAAGAGGCAAACTCATAAACATCGTCATGCATGAAGATGACAGCTCAGCCTGCATTAGAGCTCAAGGCAATGAGCGGCTGAGGGGACTGCAGAATTACCTGAAATACCATTTTTAGGATTACAGTAATTTAGTGATACAGAAAGCCCTTGAAATCAGTACTTCCAGCTGACCTCCTACAGATTATGTTCCCTCTGGTAGATTGTGCTGTGGGGGTGCTGCTCCCTGCTCCACCACTTTTACAAGTCTAGAAGTCCATTTCAGGACTGGAATTAGCTTTTTTTTTAGCGTAATTGGGAGCTTACCTAGAAGAAAATAAGTGAGAGCTGAAGCTGACTGTACCTTAGGAAAATGGCAGCTTTATATGGGACGACTGCTGCTTTTCTTAGCTGCTTGGGCCAATGTCACAAAAGTACATAAATTTTAAAGTTGATTTCCAGAGACAGGGATCCTGGCTGACTGCAAGCGAGACACAGTTTTGCTGCAGTAGAGACTTCTTTCCCATCCCACTTCTTCTGTGTGGAGAGGTGCTGAGCATGCATGGTTCTTCTTGGCATCAGCCAAACTGTAAGCGCTCAACCTTGCCCAGCACAACCCCAAATGCCTTTATCAGACTGTAACTTGAGTGTTGCAGACCACAACTGCCACAGGGCTTTAATGTAACTAAGATGAAGGTGGTCCTATATCTCAGTCAGGCTTCAAACATGCTACGGACACTCATTGAGCTGACCAATAATTTTCTCACCTTCTATCGATCCTTTTCTGAAGAAGCCTATTAATTAAACACAAGGGACAAAATATGAGAGCTGATGAGAAACTGTGTAATGCCCAAGTACTGGTTGTCCATAAAGAACTTTGCTTTCCCCTGTCTTCCCTTTAAACCAAGGTGTGCTTTGGGTTGGGATCACTGCTAATATTTTGCTTCTCAGCTAGCATACAGAAAAAGATTCATGAGGCAAAACTAGCAACGTCTAGACAAGAAAACATCTGTGAGTCCCTTGTTCAAACCTAAAATATGAGAGCGTTGTTAAAACTTAAGTATAAGAGCTTGGAATAAAATGAATAAAAAAGAAAAGACATAAGGAAGGATGAAGGAATGACGGCAGAATGAGAGAAAAGGAAAGAAAGAAAGAAAAAAGAACAAGAGAGAGGAAAGTCTTCTTATGCCTTTCTCCCTTCCCTAACCTCTTCCTTCCTCTTTCACAAAAACGTAAGACTAGAAGGCACATCCAGACTCTTTAAGCTTGATCTCTTTTCCTAAACATGCCTCATAATTCCTACCACAAATTTGTCAAGCTGCTGCTTGAAATTGCCCAGGTCTCTTTCACTTTTGGGAAAATCACCCTGCTTGAAAATTTAGAAATCCTCCTCTCATTTTCAGCCGAATTTTACACATGACCAATTTATTCCCATTTGCTCTTGTACCAACAAAAAACAACAACTTAAATAGCTCTTGCCCTTCCCTCATATGTACAACCAATGGTGTATTCTTAGAGAGCAGTCATTTCTTCTTTCAGCTGTATTTGGCTAGGCTAAATAAGCCAACTTCTTTTAGACTCTTCTTTGAGGATAAACTTTCCATCCCCCAGTCACCCTAGCAGGTAAAGGCAGCTGTCACATTTGCTGGCCTGGAGATCTCTTTGGGGTTACCAGAGCATCCATATATTCCTTTTTCGCTGTTCTTTCTCATGGAGTCCACTTCAGACTTCTAACCTCCATCCCACTCCTCTCCTCCCACTCTGGTCCTCTTTTGCTGAGCAGGTCTCCTGTGTGGCACTGGCAAATTTTATGAGCACAAGCCTAGGTTCTGTATCAAACTCAGCTCCAGTACTAACCTTCCTCTTGTCAATACACTTTTAGCTAGTTCCTTTCTCTCATAATTATTTTTGTAAGAGTACTCTTATTTTTCATTTTAACTAATTATTCCCACGGGTTATCGCTGTTTTACTGAGTTACCGAAGACCACATGGATTAGATTATCCACATTTGCCTCATCAAAGGAAGACACCAGGCAAGTTTGGCATACTGGTAAATGCAGGTTGCATGTTATCTCATTTTCTATTGAACTCTTTAAAATTTGCTCTCTTCAGATGTGGTAAGTTTTGTTTCTGTGCACACAGTCCCATAAGGCTTTTTCTCCCATGGTGTACATCACTCTCCTCCTGGAAAATGCAGACCACAGAATTCATCTTAAGATTTACTTTTTATCTCAGCTCAATCCTTCTGAGAAACAGAGTTCTTTTTTCTTCTTTTTTTTTTAATTTCATAATCTGACTGGATTTTTCCAGACCCACTCACAGCTGTTCTGCCACATTCAGGTCCTCATTATCCACCATCACTAATGAAATAGCAATGGGGGGGAGGTTCCTTTGAGAGCCTGCTCTGGCTCATTCCTTTCAAGATCAGATTAGATTTTGCTTGAGCCTGAATAGTGCTTTGGCCTCTCTTCATTGCATGCTTTCAGAGCTGAGCACGGCTTCTGTTTGGGGAAGGGCCAGCCATGAGATCTCCGAGTCTTCTGCCAAGTGCATATTAACACTGTTTTAAAGGCCACAGAATCTGGAGTTAAATTCTTAGAGCAATCCTATCCTGAACACAATGATGTCACTGCTATCATAACTCAGCTCAGCAGCCTCACTATCATGTACCCTCAGTCTGAACATCCAAATTGTCTGAAAAACACGTGATGCAAGAAACTGCCAGCAAGAAGAATAGCGCAAAGGGTTTTGGACACCCTTGGCTCTGTGGGAAGAGGTGATGCAAACTGAGACGCTGAGAAAGCAGATAGCTGTGTCTGCTGTAAAATCAATGTGGTTCCTCCGCCAAATGGGGAGAGTGATAAATATGATCTGTAGGGGTTGGGAAGGCCTAAGAATTTGGAGCAACTCAGTGTAAATGTTACCCTATCTACTAATTAAAGACATGGTTTTGATTAGGGTTACAAGCTCAGGGGAGGTCAAGGGTTGTGTCCATGAAGAAAGGAATCTGAGAATTGAAAGCAAGGGGAAAGCTTATATCCATCTAACAAATTGGCTGAAGCAGAGAAGGAGAAATCGGAAGGACAGCAACCTTCTCTGCAGAAAAACATGTAAATGGAGATGCTAAAGCAATGGAAAAACAAGCAAGATCTAAAACCACAAGAGAGGCTTGCAAAATCAAATCAATAACACAGAAGGTTTTTTCTAAATAGCATGTTATAATGAAATAATTGTTAGTAGTTGTTATTTACAACAGTTGCTTTTACAGCAAGACGATTAAATATTGAGAGTAAGAAAACAATGAATAGCTCTGAGAGCAATAAATTTTAATGTTTATTGAAGATTCTGCACTTACAGATTTCCAAATCAGCTTACAAGCAATTAACCAAGTCTCAAAATATCCTGATGAGGTAGAAAAATCATTTCCACTTCACAGATAAGCGGACAAAGAAAATAGGTAACTAAGTCAGTTAGACAAGTTATTATACAAGACAGAAGTTACTCTTTTTTCCTGACCCTTACTGTAAATTTCCCTCACTAAAAAAAAAAAGAAGATATTTCCTTTTCTTGAAACAGCAGCAGCAAAAATCTGCTAGGGTTTGCTGTGGCTGGAAGTTATTCAGGAGTTTTAAGCAGCTTAATGACACAGGCACCAAAATAATTTTTTTTTTTCAAATGGTTAGAAGTGCCTGATACAGTCTTGCTCACACGGCAGTGGCACCAGAAGATGCTAGATACTGTGTTAAGCTTGAAAAGCTATTATTTCCAGTCTACTCAGCTCATTAAGAAATTGCTGAAGAAAAAAGCATGACAAATAGAGATTCTGCCTGCCCTACAAAGTCAAGAGTGCCAAGGGGCATGTTTGTATTATAGGTGTCTTCCAGCATGACCAAAGCCTTTTCCCATACTGTGACACATCGGGAAATGGCTGAAGAGGTGACAGCCTGAGACTGGGGCCCGCTGTGCTCCGTAACCCAGTGCTTATTTCACTTCTCTCGTCTCCCACAGGCAACCCCCCGAATATGCAAACTTCTGCATAACATCAGAAGCACAGATGATGAGCTGTGCAGGGGGCGGGGGCTGCCTCTTTTTACTGTAGATATGGGCAGACATTCATTTGATGTGCACCACCACCAGCGGTAACCTAGTTTACTTCCCAGCTCCAGTGAAGGAGGAGCCGTGCGTGTGGCCAGATGCTGCAGCTCAGTAGCCAAGGGGCCACTTGTTCAGATGCCAACAACCTACTTGCTTGTGCTTTTCTGGGACGTATATATTTGTACACTGTACAAAGCATGCAGTGGGTGTTCAGTTGTCTTCTGAAAAGATCTGGAGGACTACGCATGGTGAAAGTGTCTGCCAGTTAGGTAGTACACCTCAGGGTTTTCCTCAAAACATTCAGAGTCTACCCTAAAAGGAGGAGGGGGAACCCTGCGTCTGCTGGCCCACTGCCAGCTGCCTACAGATGTGATATGGGGCTGGAACATGCTCCTGGGGTCCACATTATGGAAAGGCTCCACTCTCACCTACCCACAGCAGCACGCTTCCAGCATCCCAGTGGGCTGGGACCTTTTCAGGTGGCATTTTTAAGGGGCTACCTTGCACCAATACTGGGTGCTGAAGGAGTACTCAGGAGAACAGACTTCTCATTGCAGCTCTGACTCTGGTGTAGTGTTTGACCCTGGGAAGCCACCTCAGCTATCCTAACAGGCATCCTTTGGCCACCTGTCTAGATTGCAAGCTCTTTGGGGTAGAGAAAAAGAGACTGAGTTTCTACACCGCCTAAACAAGTCAGGTTCAAATCTCAGTTGAGACTTCATGAACACAAATAATACGGTGAAAATCACTGGCTATTGTTGCTGTCAAAATTATTTTTTATATGGCTGATTGGGAGAGAGTTGGGGATTTTGCAACTACAGATGGGAAAGGTATCTTTTATTTTATTTCCTGCTCTGTTTTTATTAGATATTTGCTAGACCGTTTTGCTTCAGTCAGTTCCTATGTATGCTTTTTACTGGGGCAGTTAAAGGTCTTCAAGTGTATAGCAGAAATAAGTAGAAAAGGTTATTAAGCCAAATGCTTGAACTGCAGGTCAGCAATAAAATTTGTAGATGTATTGCAAAAAATTTCACCCAAGAATAGGTCACTAAAATGGATTGAAATTCCTTCCATTTTAAGTAATTACAGATTAGTGAAAAAATATATAGTTCTTTCAGTATCGCTTGTTTTCCTGAAAGATCCCTGCATTTATCTAATGGAAGACTGTTAAATTTTAACAGCTTAACTGTAAGTAGGTTGGAATTTGATTAATGATAATTTATTTCTTGCTTTAAAATTAATGACATTTTGAAGCACATTGTCATTGTTTGACACACTCTGATTCATGCAAAACTTTGGACCCCTCATTCCTAAAAGTTCAACTTAAAGGAGTGCTCCTTACAGGATCAGCTGTTGTAACATCGACTTTTCTGGTTGGAGTGTTGGACTAAACCTCTATGCTATGGGGAAAAAATCACTATGGGAATCCTCTATGTAAAACCTTTCTGGCTAACTGCTAGACTGTAACGCAAAGAAGAGCTATAAGAAAAAGCATCTGAAGAGAAGATAATGGAAAGTAATGTTGGAGGAGGACAGCCTGTGATATAAAAACCTGTAATAAAGTTAACGGCTATGCTGCTGCTGAAGCTACGTAGTTGGGAGAATGCCCAGTATTAGGAGCTTACAACCTGCAGCTAATGATTACAAACTGTGATTCATTTGTTGTTTGAACTCTTGTAAAATTGCCTTCTATTGTTCCCCATAAGAATCCTTGAAATTAAAGGTTATGTAGACTATTTTAATAATAAACGCAATTATGGTGATAATAATTCAGAGCACAGTGCTCAAAATGTCATCTCTGCCCTTCAAATAAAATGATATATCCGTGATCTGCAAGGGTATATGTTCTCTCAAACGAGGCCTGATCTCTTATTGGAAAAAGGTCTGTGAAATGAACAAAAATGTATAAGATTCTCAGGATTTTTATCTTCTGATCAGATGCTTAGGATTATCACCCACATACTGTGACCAAGAAGAAATGCTGAAATGTTTTCCTAACTATTTTTTTAAACTCACAATCCTTCATTCTGTTACATGTTACATCAAACTTGCTGCCTGTCCATGTGACCAGGATCTCACCCTATTGCAAAGCAACTGGGAAAGGAGCAAGACGTCTATTTATGTGCCTAAAATGCCCAGGTACAATTATCTTGGTCTGAACTGGCTTTGGTGAGCAAGCTCAGCTGTGATACAGAACTAATTCAGAGCACTCGTGGAGCAGAGGGGAGCAATAGGCATTATCTAATCCCTCTGCCAGAAGTACCTTCAGAGATCTGTTCAGGTATTTCAGCTCATATTCAACCCCAGGGCCCAAAACCAAAGCAATCTTTAGCTCAGTAGTGTGGCCTTTTCTTCCTATGCCAACAGACTGGAGGTGTGATGAAAAGCACGTCCGCTGTGCCCCCAGGCTGTGTGTTCAGTTTGCATCCTGGCTCCATGTTGTCATCTCTCTTGCTCCATGGGCACCCTGTCCCTTTCTACAGGGATATCGCTGACTTCAGCCTGATTTCTTGTTCATCTAGGAAACCAGTAGACAAAGCTAGTTAATAACCAAGCCTTTTTATTTAGGACTACTAGTCAGGGCTGATCTTGAACTCTCAAAAAATAGATGAACATAAATGCTGCTCAATGCTCAGTGGCTCTGTGGATGTGCATCCTAAAGATGCAGCCTTCAACCAGAGGTGTTCATTGGTCACCAGGCTCTCAAGGTCTGACATGGAGTAACCGTACTCCCTTCCACATTGAGTAAGGCACAGTGGGCATGTGGTTGGGCCAGCATTGTCTGTACTGCTTTAAAGGCTTGGCATTTTCAAAGAACCAAACAATGCCAGTACTCCCATTGCCTCTCTAAAACCAGGGCTTTCGATCCATCCATATCTCACATTTCCACACTCACTTCTCTGTCAAGTTCATTATTCCTGTTCTGGTTCATTCTTCCTGGCTCTGCTTCAAATGAAACAACAAATGTACAAATGTTCCTCAAACAAATGGATTTTGCAGAACACATCTCTGTGTGGTAGGGCAGAAAAGACCCTCCTGCTGTCCTGGCACCAGGGCAATACCTGGATGTCTCCTCTGCCTGTTATCACTGCCAACAAATCCTTGGCTGCATTGAGGTGATGTTAGGTGCAGCATCTCTGGCCATCACTTGCCTAAGTGTGTATAGAGAATGCGAGGTACCTGCTCCTCCATCCATCCTTGGCCAAGAGTTTTCTCCACTTTAGAACAATCATGCAGTGCAAGTGGAATTTGCGCATGTGTCATTTTTTAAAAAGGACAGACCCCATTATAAATCCTCATGCACTGACCTACAGTTCAGTCAAAGTATATGAGAAGACCGGGAACAGGTCTGCTAGATTTGGTGTAGACCCATCTTTTGGGTCCCATCAAGGCAACTGAGTAGCATCCTCAGTTCCCTAATTAGTCTTGAAGATTTTTTTCTGCACTTCCCAAAATATTTCCAGACAAAAAACCAGCTCACTGAATTTTCCAAAGGGGCCCAAGATCTAGACCTAACCGTATATGTACGTGCATGTTAACATACAGCATACTTACATATATATGTATATGTATATAGGCATACATTGTTTTATTGTCACTTACCTTCCTATCCCATGAAACAGGGTGCATTTTGATGCCACACCATAAGCATTTCTATAGCAGGTCTCTATTTTTATTTGAACAAGCCCATATTCCCACACAAGATGCTGTGGACAGACAAGTTCTGTGCTACATCGCTGCCTGACTAAAAGAAAAAGGGATGCATAAGACTCTCTTAAAATTCCCTTTTTTATGGTTGTTTTAGGTATAATATTTCATGCAGCATGTCAGACAAAATCATCTTAGCTCAAGGCCTCTGACACCACCACACCCCTTGGAGAGATGGACAGGCAAGAAGCAACGCAGTCCTCAGGAGGGGACTGACTCTATTCATTACCCTGGCCCTGACACTTCTCTTTTAGCTCCTGCATTTCAGTTTGACAGTATCTCCCCGGTGCATAATATCAGGAGTTACGATGCACTTGGAGGAGGTGGGAGATCTATGTTTTTGATAAGGAGATGGTGAGATTTGATTCACGTTGTCAGAAGCGTCCATTAGCGTCCATTCCTTCCTAAGCCCACAGTTTCCATGCATACACCCTCCACCAGCCCCCTGTGAGAGGAACAGGTCTCATTTCAGATTCAAAAGTTTCTTTATTTTTTAAGGCTCTTCTTTTGTACTGTACTTCTGAGTACAGCGCTGAGGAAGCAAAGGTAACTGCTCTGGGGTATCTTGCCTGGGCTAAATAAATTCTTTCCTTCTCTATTTAAGATTAATTAAGAAATGCTGAAGGGAAAAAAGATCAGAGCTACTCTGAGATTGTTCATTCCATCCCCCAATTATTCAGTATATACTAAGCCTGAAAGAGCTGTAATTAGATATGAGAAAAGCCTGATGAGGTTCTCTTTCTGTATAGTTCCAAGCACGCTGGCAGTCCTCCAGAAGTTAAATATATAAATAAACCTTCTTTTCACCAAATTTCTTCTGTTCATCATACTTCTCCCTTTTTTCCCTCCAAGGTCTAACCCACCTAGACCTTCCCCGTTTAGTAGCCTGTGCACTGAATAGGTCCATACAGAGGTGAAGGGAGAGATTGCTTCTTCTCCAAGAGTCCAGCCTAGCACCGCACTTTATGAAGCTCTTGGAGGAACTTGTGTGAGCTTTGGAAAACCCAAAGCAGCTTCTGCACCCAAAAATCTTTGCAGATCTGTGCATTAATATGGGATCCAGACACCCATGCTGGGTTTCTCCAGTGTAGGTATGCCACCTAAAAATTAGTCCCCTTGCCTTAGCAGGTTAATTGAAGGCAGGTGTTCCAGGCACCCAGGCTCTCCATGCTGCCAGTGAGTGGAGCGAGTCGCAGGGACTGCAAGGAGCCAAGAGTTTGGTGCATTTGCTGCTTTTGAAAATGTTGTCTTCAGCAAAGGAGTCACTGGCCAACTCCACAACATTAGGCTGTGGTCAGATTTCCCTTATTTCATGGTCACATTACTAGAAAAACTATTCAGTCCATTTAAAAACCTGGCTAACTTGTCTGTCTCAGGCATTTCCTCCTTCTACTTCCCTTCTTCAATTTCTATTTGCTTTAAATGAAGGTAATTCTTTAAGCAAAGTGGTACCTCTTTCTCTATTTCACTTATTCTTTGACACAGTAATTTACATTGGTGAGTAGGAGCCCTGTAAAATGATTTACACACCAAACTAAAACTGTGTAGATCTTCCTACCTGCAGGGTATTTTCAACAGTAGATACTTTTCTCTGATGTCATCGGATCAGCCTTGAACCCTCAAAAAATGTTGGCTTGCTCAGAGGAAAAATGTGTTACCTTCCAATGGCTTTTACCCGAAATGACTTCAGAATATTTTTTTTTTTTCAATAATTAGGCAAAAGAAAACCCACACACAACCAAGCATGTGGAATAAGAGACTCAAAACAAGCTGCTTCAGTCACAGGCTTCCCAAAACCAACAACCTTCACATGTGGGAGACTCCAGCCCTCAAGCTGATGAGTCAGTATTGGTGACTTACACTTCAGCTTTATTGCCATCGTCTTGTAATAAAGTGAAGACCACGAAGAATAAAAGTGCCGGGCAATATGTTTCTTGTGTGTGTGAGCATGCCCCTGGAAAAATACTAAGCTAAGAAGGGAAATAATGTAAACAGCAGAAAGAGAGCCTCCCTTGCTTCATACTTCTTGAGTGTGTCTGGTTTGCATCTGTTACTACATTTTTCACTGAAGAACTTTTATTTCTTTTATACATATGAATGACTGTTTATGACTGGCAGTTTGAAAATGTGGCTTTACTCTGATTAACTCTACTTTTTGTCTGTACTTAGCCCTTTTTAAGACCGTATTTCTCAAGCTATGTTAAAACATGAGCAAAACCAACACATGGAACAATTTATTGAAATGCCAGGCAGGTTTGACAGGTGCAGGAGAAATTGCTTGGTTTCACAAATTGAAACAGCTGCAGTTTTATAGGTGATGAAATTGCAATGGGATGGGGTTTCACATTTGTTAGTTCATCTTGTGTTTGCTGTTTTGTTTTTGAAGCACTGAGTCATTTCCCATTCTCCAAGGGGGACTCTAAAACCTATTCCTCAAGTGGATGAGGCATCTAGTCTCCACAGAGCAAAGGGAAGCTTGGTAAAAATTCAAACAAATTTCAGAGTAGACTGAAATGTAACAAGAAAATAATAGACTCCTCATGGGACCATAAATAAATGTTGCTTGCAGCTTTGGGAGCAGGAAATGCTATAAATGTTAGGTCCACCTTTCAGATAGACTGAGCTAGATTTCATTACGTATCTTAAAAGAATATCATGCACAGAAAGTTTTGAATCATTAGCCAACAAATGTTAACCTCAGAAGAGTCTCTTGTATTAAGGAGTTTTACTTTCACTCTGTGCAATTGCTACAGGAAGATGTATGTTTTCTGTTCAAATTATTCAGGACCATATGTTTTCCTATAGTGACAGGGTATGTATCAAGTGGTGCTGCTCCCCATAAGTTCATTTTTATCATCCTTGCTGGGAAAAGAAGGAAGACGTCTTTTTTTAAGACGAAAAACCAATGAAAGATCTTAAAAGAATTGGTCACATTTGGCACTGGATTAATTTGTCAAAACACTTGAATTATAAAACCTTCTCCTAGCTTAAATCCCCACTGAAGATGGTGGTTTAAGACATAAATTCTTGTGCGGCTCAGAATAAAATAATCTTTTAAATCCTGATTGAAATGCATCAGTGCCTCACACACTGCTATGCTATGCACATCTCAGCTGGGATGCCATTTAAAAATGGCTAATTTGAGTGATCAGGACTTCCTGTTTCTCTTCAAACAGTATTCTTAGCAACTCAACAGCAAAGGCAAATTGGCCACTAGAAAAAGCTAGGAAGAGAAAAGGTGGATATTTTCCTGGAAGACGTGCCTTTGAGCAAACACGTCTCCTTTGACTCAGGAATGGAAGAACAAAGGCATTTCCCTTGCCTGTGTTACCCAGAGGTCTGCTAGATGAGAGGACTACCCCAGAGCTCCTGAATGCTCAAGTGAGGCTCCTGACCAGGGTTCTGCCACCCCCCCATGGCACTGCCATGCCACACTGCAGGTGAGCCCACGTGGGCTGCCGAGGTCCCTGCTGCCAGGTTCCAGCCCAGCCTTGCCTTGCAGAGGAGCTGACCTGTGAAAAACCACTGTCATCTCCCACCTGGACCCGCTCCAGGAATATTGCAGCTTTCTGAGGTATACGGTCTGTCTTGCAGCTCTGTGAATGTTTTGGCATGTCTATCTTTCAGGGACAGAAGGACTGGGCACCTTAAATCAGCTCATCTAATGGTCCTGGCTACCTTAAAGATCGATAAGAAATTGGGATGGGGTGCAATATTGTATAACAAATTGCAAGGGTCACCTTCTGCCAAATCAAAAGGAGATTAGTGAAGTGCAGTATCAGGCTCAAATTAGGAATAAGAAAGTTATTAATTTCAGGCCACACAAAATGTGCTTCACCGCTCTGAACAGTATGAAGCTTTTGACTGAATAGCTAAGGATGACTACTGAATGGGACTTGGTGCTGTATCCCATCATCCATTGTGTTCTGCCACTGCAGCCATTACTCTTGTACTGCAGTAAAGCTTTATAATGCTGTGATATTTCAGCCCAGACTACTGAAGGATGCAAAATAATTATTGCATCAGAAAACTGGAAGGATATATTTAAGGGAGAAAAAGTACAGTGAGATATCTTTGTTTTGCTTGGGCTTTTCTTCATTCAGCTACCTTTGCAGCCCATCCACATCCAAACATGCATTCTCTGGCTCCTGTGGCCGGCTCAGATGCTCACAGTATCCTGCAGACTGCTTTGAGGCTTTGGCTGATAGATGTGGGATGTGGTGTTTATCAGAGCAAGAGTTAAAACAAACGTTCCCTAGGTTTACAGACAATTACCTTTGCTCACATAAAATAGAGAATAGAGATGAGAAGGTACGAGCGAGCAGCCTCGGCCTATTGGATAGGATTTGGGGTTGTATTGTCCATGTTGGTTTTATTTGATCTAGATGAAAAGCATTTTTAATTTGGTAGCCTGGAAAGACTAGACTTGCACATACACAATAAACCCCATTTTGTTTTGTTTTCCTCTTTGACATAATACGCAGGGAGAGGGTGTTTATACACCAGCATGGACAATGAATCTCTTGTCTCATCTCCTGTAGAAACAAGTGTCATCAGTGCTTACAATTGATCCAAGACCTCTTACCTGATTCCAACACATCAGTTATTTATTTATTCACAGAGAAAAGAATCCCATGAGAATAACAACTGTTATCAAGGACAACATGGGAGGAAGGAAGAGATGAAAACCCTAAGTGGTGCCTGTTCAGCTGTTTAGATTTTTTGGTGCCACATTTCAAACAAATCAGCCAGTCAATAAGAGGACACAGAAGAAGCTAATTTATCTATCAATGTGAGATGTGGATTTTACAGACATTCTCCTGCACCATTTGAGTTGGCGATAGCTTTTCCATTGAGTGGA
The DNA here is from genome assembly GCF_000699145.1 of Aptenodytes forsteri. Lineage (NCBI taxonomy): Eukaryota > Metazoa > Chordata > Aves > Sphenisciformes > Spheniscidae > Aptenodytes > Aptenodytes forsteri. The sequence continues at coordinate 10,882,468 of NW_008795490.1, forward strand.
ACAGGAAAATCAGCCAGCCAGTTGTCTTTGTGCTCATTAACAGTCATTACTGTCATTTCTGGTGTGCCTAAGTTTTCTGCTGCTCTTCATGCCTTGACTTACATGGATGCAACTTGTTCAGCAGGAATATTTAAACACATACTTAGAGGATCCCAAATTCCTCAAGTCATTTTGGTACCCACCATCTTTTGGGATTGGTGCCTGGCTGCAGTCACATGTTGACGTATTTTTTAAGAATCTCGCCTTTGATGACTTGCTGCTGTGGCCTGGAGACATGTCATTCACACTTAAGATCATAAAAATCTGCCTTATTTATTTCAAGTGTTAACATTGCAACTGATGACAACAAATATAGAAACATTTACCATGCTTCCTCTTATATTCTTTTGATTTCTGCCAGATGCTGTTACAGCAAGTGAAATACTTTGGTGTAGGAAAGGGTGTGTGTGTGTAAATAGCAATAAGTACTGATTAAAAACCATGACAAAAGCCCTGAAATGCTCACCACAACACAATGAACCTGAGCAGAGGTGTGGCACAGAACAGGTGAAATCCCCAGCATGTACCAGGTGTGTACCTGGGTGTGGGGGACAGACAAACACTTCCCAGCCCTCAGACTCAGGTGCATGCCCCAGCCCCTGTAATGCTGGGACAACTGTGTCCTCTTCCCTGTGCACTGGTTTCCATGGGAGGAAGAGGAACCATGCATTGAGTTTGGTGGTGATGGACATTACACCAGACCAGTTTGCCCACTGGCTGTATGGTGTAAGTCCATCTAGCTGGAAGCCGATGGAGGCTGTAGAAGATTATTACACATTCCAAATAAAACCCCCCCAGAACTAGGATATGTCAGTCCTCTAATCCAGCCCTTGTGGTTCCAGCAATTGCTGGATGCCAGGAAGATCATGAAAGGCATCAAGTTAAGACCATCACATATACCTTCATGTACTATTCTTTGTGGTATTTGTTAGAGTCATACCACAAAGGTGGAGGCTCTCCACAAAGATCTGTTAAAGAATTTATGGGGAAACAGCAAAGGAAGAGAAGGATGGGAGGACAAACTGAACCCCAGAGAACCGGCACAGCTTTCCCAAGTCGTGTTGCAGCCAGAATTGCATTCCCTCATCTTGCAATACCTGGTGCCCATGACCAAAGTGTACTGGGGCTCCTGTAAACAACATCATCATTCCCTGTACCCCTCCACCCTGACCTGCGGCCAGTTCATCCTTCCCTGGATCTCCCTCACATGCAGACAACCTTTCTCCTGGCACACTTGGAGGGCTGAACACTCCATGAATCCAGGCCACATTCATCTAGGCCTGGGTGGAAACAATGTGCTCTGTTATTTGGCCTCAGCTTACTTTTTAGCAAGTAGCTTCTTGGCTTGCAGAGAAAGCAGCAAATGATGACTAAGCAGTGAGTTGCCCTTCACTTCCCTTTTTAAAATAAAATGTGATTATTAATCAACAAAGTGATGTGTCTCAGGGCTCTGGAGGGGAAAAAAATAGCTTGAGGTGATTTGACAAACTGATTCTTTTGCTGTGCTGCATTTCCCATGGGACATGACAAATTAAATGTCGAAGCCAGCTAAAGAGTAGTGATATATCTCAGTCTGGGCATTAATCAGCCTGCCTCTCATTTACCACTTTCCATTTAAGTAGATGACTGTATACAGTTTGAACAATGGAGCTTTTCATTTCATAATCTCCCTAATTGTAATTTAAATAGGTTTCCTGACAGTTGCCCTCAAGGCTGCAGGGAGACGATTCCAAGAGCTCTGTGTCCACCTAGGGTTTACATAATGGATGAAAATTCAAATCCTGGTCCGAGGTGCAAATAGATAATGCCAGGAAAAGGAAAGAAGGGATCGGATGAACTGCAACCAGAGAAGCAGAAAAGTACATTTGATATCACTGGGAGGCAGAACTAAAACACATGCACACGCACTGACCTAGATCACAGTCGAGGCATTTGATACTGTCTGGTAGGGAAATGAATATCCAGAGACTTTGCAATGCAACATGTAGAGTAGATAGGAGCTGACCAAGAGCCATAAAAACCCATGAACTGATGCAAACAGGAACATTCATGAAGAATGGAAATATAAGTACAGAAGAGTTCAAGCGCACAGAGTGGTTTATTCCAATCCCACATAAAAATAGGAAAAAAGCTTGTCCAAAGTTTCAGAGGAAGAAAATGCTGCCGTACAGAGCATATGGTTGCACAGGCCATCAGATTAAATGCTATACTGTTGTATTGATGGGTGCGATGTTTCACTGAGAACTGGCTGATAATACTGGACGTCCAAGCAGATTTCCAGTTTCCCTTAAGCCATTCCAGCATTCAGTTTACCTTCAGCCCTCAGCAAATTTTTGCAATTTTAGATGCTCCAATGGCCTATCAAATTTGTCTACAAACTTATGCCTTCCTTCATTCACATTAATATTTACTGCTCCAGAATACGCATCTTCACATTATATTGCTAAATCCTACTAAAATCAATAGTCTGCACCAGGCACTGGGACTGAATGCAGTAAAGTGACTCTCACATGCACAAAGGGCCTAATCTTGCAAGAAGTTAGGTCTCTGCATAAGGTGCCTTTTTCTTTCCAGTGTATTCAGCACTCTTGAGAGTCAAGCCTTCAGCTGGGAAGCCAGCAAACAAGCTTGTTGGTGTCCTGAGAAGCACCGGGCTTTCCAGAGTCTCCAAAGCCAGGAAGGACACCCCAGGATGGCCACTGGTGCCATCGGCACCTGCTTCCCTCCAGCAAAAGCCACATCTGCAACGGTAGCAGCCCCAGAGAACAGGCTGGTGTTTGTCTGATGGAAAATATTGCTCATGATCACGGTGATGGGGACTGGCTTATGAATACCTGATTAAAGTATAAAATGTGCTGAGTCGACTGATGCCATTGACAACCGAGCCATATGAAATTAAAAGCTGTATCTGTTTGCTATTACATAAGAGGAAAAGCCAGGAGTGGAAAAAAACCCTGGAACTTGGCAAATCTCATTTAATCACATCTGGCAATTTTCTAGTCTGAGTGATTATCACTGTTGGATATCATGTTTTTAGAAAGTAAAGCAAACAAAGAAACTAGAGCAAACAAAAGTCAGAAACTAAAGAGCCTTTAAAAAAAAAAATACTTGTGCACCTTTCAGCAGTATTATAGGCCATGCTTGGGAAAAGGGTATTTAAATCTATTCTCCAAGAACAGTCACATTTCAATTTAGTTTAGGGTTAGTGACAGATGGCTACATAGTAGAAGGGTGTACAACACTCCTTTGAACTCATCTTGAATGAACGGGGAAAATTTTCATCAATTTTTTTTATGGTCATTGCAAGAAATACAAGAAATACCAAACAACTTTGACTAGCTGCAAAGGTCTTTTGGTGGTCCAACAAAACCAGAAGTACAAAAAAATCCTAAAATGTGTCAGGGTGGAGAGGTATACTTAAATTTATCCCCAGCCATGAAGGTCTGTGAGTGTGAAGTTGACTGCATTTGTTCCAAACAAATTGTTCTATCTCAAGGCTAAAAAAAAATAAAACGTCATTTCATTTGAAAATGTGAAACTTCTGTATTTCGAAAAGTTGAAATGAGTTGCTTTGACATCTTCAAAACTCTTTCTTTTCAGAAATTATTCAGGTTAGTAGATACATTAAAGCTGATCATCTTTCACAGATAATTTTGGTAAACTATCTTTTGCTTGCTTTGAATTTTTTTCTCTCCAAACAAGGCAAGGCAAGGCAAGGGCAAGGCAAGGCAAGGCAAGGGCAAGGCAAGGCAAGGCAAGGCAAGGGTTCCCTGAAACATTTTGAATCAACTTCTAGCTAATAGCAGTAAGGCAATATTTGACAAATCTCAAGCCTGTCTGCATGGATGGGTACGGATGATCTCTTGCACAGCCTTAGAAAGCAGCAAGGGACACCAGCCCTGAGCTGACGTGCAGCTACTGCACTATGGCTGACTGGCAGCTGCTCAGCTCACACCACCAGCAAAGCAGACTCATGTACATCTGCACAGGCCTATGAGTTTTACCTTCAAAGAATTAGTGTGGGAACAGTGAATCTCATAAATGCAGTTATAGCTTAACCAGAAACTGTTGGGCGCTCCACAACAGGCATGTAATATAGAAGCAATTTCTAGTGGGTCTGAGTTGTTGATGAGAAAAAGGCATAAAGAAACTATAGTCATGATGGGGCAAGATAAACTTTCTGTTCTGCTCAGTTCTATTTGGATTATTTCAGACACACTTAAAGAGTCAGCCGCTTATATTCTGTAATGGTGGATGAAGTGGGGAGTTTAAAGAGCCTTGCTTTGGAAACGAAAGTATGGAAATCTTCAGAAGCAGTTCAGAACTGAACTGCTTCCTGCAGCTATGAGCAGGCTCTAGTTTATTTACTGGTAGGTGGATATCATGGTAAGAATAAAAAAATAATATATTTGAATAATCAAATACTCCTTGCATCGTCATGAAGAATGCTGCACCTAGCACTGTGGTATTTGAGCATCATACAATGCCCTAAATAACAATCTATCACCTGCTCCTTGTTAATCAATCTGTCTTTGTCAGTCAGGGAAGAAACCGTGAGAAATTTCTTCAAAATTGTTTTTCTTTTTTTGTACATTTTTTGGTGGAAATGAATTTAAAAAAAATGAAGCTTTGCGCTTTGAAATCTTTAGTGACATTTAAGGTATCCCAAGTCAAACAGAGCTATAGATCTAAGGCACTTTTCTAGTGTAAATGTAAATATTAAATACGTAAAAATCTTTGAAGTCTATTAAGGTTAGAGCTAGACAAAAAACTATAGTGTAGATTTACAATTCAATGACTAATATATACACATAACGTTTCAATAAACTTAACTGAGTCACTCTGAAAAGTAATATATAATCTACAAACGTCAATAGAAACCCGAGACCTGCATAGCTAAGCCCAGGGAAGTTGTTTTTCTTCAGAAGTCTGCTCTTGGCCTCGCTGCTACGAAGGTGCTGCCAATTCATACTTCCAGTTTCAAATCAATATTTTCAATGCTTTTGGATAGGGATACATGTTGAAAGTCAGTGGTGAATCATTTCATTTTCCACTCAGAGTATTGGTAACAATTACCACACTCTCCTGTGCGTGTTACTCTGTGTTATCTATGAATTTCAAAAGGCAAATGTAGGGTTTGTCTGCAGAGGGATACTGAGGGACATTAGTCTGAATTAGCTGAAGATGTGAAATTAGAGGACATTAGTTAAAAGTCATTAAAGTCCTCATGGACCTTTCAATTCAGAATAAAACCTGAAATTTTAACTTAGATAAATGAAGCAAATGCCTACAGAATGAATTAAGCCCACTTTAATTCTGAACCAAGCCGTCCACACAAGGGTTGACTGTGTATTTACTTAATTTGTGCTTGGCCAGCGGACATTAACACATCCATGTAGGCAAGTTCTAAAACTAACAAACACACTGGCTCTCGACGTAGAGCGTTGGCACCCACTGAAGTGGCAGCCCCTGCTCAGCTCCCCTCAAGCAGCCGCCGGGCAGGTCTGGGCGCGCAGGCAGGCGGTGCAGAGCCCTGGCTTGGCGCCTCGGTCAGAGGCGAAGACTTCAGAAAGAAGAAAAACAACTTCCCTGGGCTTAGCTATGCAGGTCTCGGGTTTCTATTGACGTTTGTAGATTATATATTACTTTTCAGAGTGACTCAGTTAAGTTTATTGAAATGTTATGTGTATTTCACTGAGTCAGCATGGCATCCTAGACTGAGCAGATGTGGCTGGATGTATATGAACCTGAACTTTGCCCGATCCAAAGAAGGAAAGCTAGAATTGTTTTAAACCTTTTCTCTGTCAGTGCATTCGAACTGTGGGTGCGCTAACCTATTGGAACTGGTTCCAACTATTTAAAAAAAAATTCCTGCTAATCCATTAAATCTCAAAGCTGGATACTCCTGAAATTTTCCCACCTTAGTTTCCTCAAAACCCTGTTGTATTAAACAGAAAAACCAGTATGACCAGACCAGTGTCCATAATCATACTTCTTTTTCAGCTCTTAGTGCAGGCTGTACCTATCATGCGAAAACATCAGTTTAATCCAACATTTTTAAGCAGCAAGAAGTCATTCAGAGGAAAAGGTGTGTACCTGAGTTAAAAACAGGAGTCAGCCTGGAATAAACAATAGTAATAAAAATTGTTTAGGATTCACCCTGAACTCAGGGACCACTTGCTGATGCTAGAGCCAGAAGATGTCACCTACACTCGGGTGCGTGCAGCTTCATAAAATGCATGTCCTGTTACTTTCTTTCATCATTACCATTCACACAACTTAAAGCACTGTTGGGTAATTTTTAATTTATGATCTTTATGCTGCTGAATGTATATTTCATTGTCATTAAAAGGTACAGCTACTAGACCATTTGATACAGACAGATTTTGCTGTATCAGGAGTACCCAGATCACATTTTGAATGCTTCCTAATACACAGACAGGCTAGAGAGCTGTAAACGGAAACACAAGCCAGTGAAACAACATGTGCAGCTGCAACAGAAATTACTGATTAACTGTGTAACTGCAAATGCCCTGAATTTGAAATCATAAAACCAAACATCACTGGGTCTTAATGAAACCTCAAACCCAGATTTGCATTTGAATTCCTGCCTGAGCTGATGCTGTATGCAATCAAGTAGTCTCGAGCAAAAGACTGGGCCATGTCCTTTGAATTTTAAGAAAAACTGAACCTGAACCTCATTGCAGCCCAGGCCCCTCTCTGCTGCCTGTTCAGTTCTTCTTTCATGCGCACTTTTGCATACTGTGTGCACCCATAATTATATGACTGAAGATGCAGGATGTCAAGGAAGAAAGGCAGAACTGGGTCACAAAACACTTAACTGATCACCAGGCCTAACTTAAAAAGGACAGAATGAACAATCATTTACTCCTCTCAGAATCACATTAAATACATTGTATGCTTCCCGTAATAAAACTACACTGGGAAGTCAAGCATGGTTTTTTTGACCAGGAATATAATCATTCTTTACAACATACCAACTTCTGGAATTAGATCAAAACACACAACCATGAATTTACTTGGGGAGAGTAATATATTTAATGATGTGCTTAACAATCATAGAATCAATTATGCTTGGCAAAATAAATGTGTTTAAAATCTGCTAGAGTCAAAAGATCAGTTTCAAAATACATTTATTTAAATGAAATCTGAAAAAAATAACCCCTCCCCCTACAACTTCAACCCACCAACCTGATGCTAAAAAAGTCTGGATAAGGAAAACGGTGAGCCAACAATCTCTCTGCACTAGTAGGGAATTCAGGAATTATAAAAGCAGAGAAGTTCAATAAAAAACATACATTGGTGTTAACATCCTGGAAAAATTATTCCGCAGAAGCACTTGGGTTTCAATTCTGTAAAATTTGTTACAAAAGCATGCAGGCATGGCACCTGCCAGCTATGGCATCCAAGAGCTATAGTGAGCAAAAGGGGGGCTGACGTTGTAGGGATGCTCCAAAGCATGGAAGTAGGGGCTAATATCATCCACACGAACTGATGTTGCTAAAAAATGCAAATGGGGAATGCAGTGGGAAGCGGCTCATGTGCCCACAGAAGGACATCTATTTGCTTGGTTTCCATAGAGAAGAGAGAAAAATTTTCCTAACCTTGAGTTTTCCGGCAGGTCAGCACAGCAGGGCAATTGCGGGTGTATCGCTGACGGAGGAGTCACCGGCAGAAAGCTAGTTAGATACGTTTCATTCTGTTTGTTTATCATACATGATCCTGGTAACCAGTTGCTGCGATATAGACTTCCACTGTTAATCAAACACTTGGCATCGTGCTCATGACTAATGTAACGTAAAATGTTTATTTTCCTGATGTAAAGCATCCTCTAATGGCAAATGTCATCTCTTAATGAAGCATGGCGATGCTGAGGCCAAGTGCTTTTTCTGGCTTCCCCCTGCAGAAGCCGAGGGAGATGAGCACTGTGCACCCGTGTGAGTCCCTGCAGCCCTGCCCCACTTCCCTGCACGGAAATTCAGCTCGCAGAGCAAAGAGGTTGTCTCGTGTCAATAGGAGGCTGGTTGGGCTGTCAGCTCTGGCTGTCTCAGCCTTCCCCCTCTGTGCTGGTAAAACATATCCTGATACGTTCCTATCCATCCTTCACATTCAAATGAGAGAGTTTTTATCAGATTGAGTGCAAATATAGCACAGCTCATATAGTGGTCTCTTTGCTTTCACAGTACAAAATGACTTGGAAAAAGAGCTCAGAAAGGTCTCTGACTCCTCACTTACCTTGTTAGAAAATCCAATACTTTTGATTCACATGGCAGAAAGCAGACAGTCACAGAAATGAAAGGAAGAGCAAACAAAGTGGACAAGGCTGACATCATGCCCTGTGAGCGCAGCGTATTAGGCTTGTAAACAGTGTCCTTCCTGCTGTAGTGCACCAGGTCCTAGCCCCGGAGCTGCAGAGACAAGGAGAAGGCGGGGGAAGGCAGATTAGAGGAGTCAGGGTCAAAATTTGGGACACGTCAACACGAGAAACTGACTCTTGAATGTAGTGACGGGAGGCACAGAAAAGGCTGAGATAGTATATGAAGTCAGAGATGAAACAAAAGATACTGCTGTTGAAAAAGGACTGCAGAAAGCTTATAGTATTGCAATTGTATACTACAAAAACAGTCTGCCTTCTCTCCACAGGGCGAATTGAGCTGTCTAGGCTGGGAATACTTGCTTTGGGTAGTTGTCTTTCTCTTCTTAGCAGTCTACCGTATATTTTAATATCTTTATAAAGCCTGAAAGCTTTGTATTGTAGATAAACTTATGGCAGACTTGCACAAAGCAACAAATGATTCTCAGCATGAAGAGCCTGGCTATGGTGTGTGTTCACACACGCACCCTGACATGGCCTAGTACTTTCTCCTGTAGAAAACTGATCCTGACCTTTATATGGTATCTGATTATTTTCCCCAATCTGTGCCTTTATCCACATCAGAAACCCTGCTGCGCCATCTCAGCTGCTGCCATAAAGCAAAGGGAGTCCATAACCTCTTTCTGTGTTGGCAGGTACGAAGGTGGATTAAGAGCCCGATGGTCAGCGTTGAAAAGCACCCACATGCCAGCCTCAAATACCCAGGGTCTACTGTGATGCATTTACCTGCAGGGGATTCGGAGCTTGAGCCTCCGCTGTGCCAGACCTGCCTGAGCGACCACGCTTTCCAGCGAGGGATTGCTCCTCAGGAGGCCGAGTCCTGCTCCTGGGAGAGCCAGAGAAGCAGCAAAGTAAGCCGCTCTTTCCTCCCCCATACTTTGTTTATATGTTTCACACTGATAAAAGGTCTGTACTTACGAGATTGTGCTTCCCTTGGAGAGAGAGGATTCTCCGAAATCCAAAACTCTGCTGACCAAGGCTGTTGTGCACATCTGGGCTCTGCTTTCTACCTTGAACTTTGATACCAATGGACAGCATGAGAAAAAAAGGGTTCTTCACAAAGTGCTTTGATGTAGTCTCTCAGTATTTGAACAGATTAGTAGTAACACTATGTAGTATTTCCCTGTTTTACAGAAACTGAGGTGCAGAGAGGTGACATTATCCTTCCAAGATAATGAAAAGGACCAGGACCTGTTAATTTTTTCCCTTATGTCCCACAATTACAAGACCACCCATCTTTCCCCCCCATGCCATATCTAGCTTTCTCTTCAGAAATAAGAATTTGGCTCAGGGAGTTTTCCTAGCAGGAGGTGAACGATTCAGTGGGTCTTTTAAGTGGAAGGGAAACCCTGGTTTGCCTTGAGTCATGCCAGTATGTTATAAACGACAACATCATTCTGCATGTAGTGCTGGGCAATTGCACACAGATGTGAAGGTGGTGAAGCTGTAAGGGCTGAGATGAAATGGTCAGGAAGGGGCTTTTCTGAGGCAGACTTCAGACCTTTCATTCATCGTTCAGCTCCACCTGTGGAGAAAAGCCAAACACAGAACAGAAAGTTCTGCTCAGAGCCCATCATCCCTGACAGAACCATCCCTGCCTGGAAACGGCACACAAAAAAGACAGAGTTGTAGAAACATAAAAGCAAACAAATAAGACTCTTTCTGAGTACAAAGCAGAGCAAACGTCACAAGACATTTATCAGAGCCTTAGCACACAGCTTACAGCAGAACCATTTTTTCATGCTGCATCTGCTGCATTTTTAAACAGGGAAATTCAAACAGCAGGTAAAAATGGTAGTCCTGTGCACTTCAGAAACCCAGCAAAGGCATTTTGGTGAAGCATATGCACAAGCGGAGGAGCTAATTACGCCTCCATTTTACTTCATTAAGAAGATTAACTTTGCTCAGGCTGAAGCATTAAAAAATGAAAGCACCAAAGACGGAGGATTCTGCAAATCCTTTGCCTTGCCGTTAATCACATGTACTCCTATACAGCTGTAGGGCCTCACGACCGATTTCCATTAGGTTGTACATGCATATGGGATAGATTTGGCTGAAGGCAGATTCCCCCAGACCTCTCTCTCAGTCTCCTTACTCCAGGCAGCGGAGAGGCTGCTTAGTCAGCAGCTGGAGTCTGCAGCAAGAGGGATATTTTGCACGCTGCTTTAAAAATAACGTCGTCTGGCGAAAGACTCCTTGGATAAAGCTATCCTGCATAAAGAGTCTTTTAAGTAAGTTAAAGCACAGAGTCTTTGATGTGATTAAATGTAAGGTCACTACCTCTTTCTCTACAGTAAAACCAGGCAGGAAGCTTTTAATAATACAGGCTGAAGGAGCTCCGTGTCTGACCTTTTCCAGGTTTAAAGAGAGTTGCTGGGTGAGATTCTGTTCAGGGCTTACAAATGGCACAAACTGCATAAATGTGAAATAACTCCCCTCACTTTAAACCAATGAACTTGAACAGAGACAGTCCGTATTTCAAGGAGAAGAGAACGTGGTCTCTGTTAAATCGGCAGGGAGCCTGGGGTGTGCTAGTTGTCTCTCCTGGCTAATTCTTGTCTCTTTTTCCCCAATACTCTTTCTTCTCTGTTGATTTCAGTAGTGCAACCAGTTACTGGTTCAGTAATTATAGTTCCTTTGTGCTTATGCCCAACGCCAACATGTACAAGGGTCCTACTGACCCTGTCCTTTTGCTGAAAGGCAAATTAATTCATAAAGAAATCAGCTGTGAAATATCAGTAAAGGCTTATTCTAGGCAACAAGCTTTCTCTGACATGTTTCAGGCTATTCTGATCACTTTGAAAAAGGCCTTATAAAAAACAATCCGATTAAACCACATCACCCAAGGGAACATGTGGCTGTATTTCTGTTCTTATTTCCAACACAAAAACAGGGAAAAAAAATCATTACTGCTTGCTTACTGTGATGGTAATTATGTAGTGGAGTCTTTAAAAATTGACTTAACGTAAATAAGTTTATATTGAAACTGAAAGTATTTTAAATAATGAGATTTTTTTTCTTATGACATGCTTCCATTTCCACCTCCCCAGGCTTTTCTATTAAGGCATGTGTCAGCTGGAGTTTATAAATGATTATTGACGTAACCTCTACTAAGTCTCCTGTATTGTTTGTATGATGGTGTATTATCTCTGTATTTTTATGACATTTTTCCACATTTTATACAGTGGACTAGATAATTTTCAAGCATTGTCAGAAAACCATGCTAATTTTCATAAGACTGACTTACACAGGTAAATTACTGGGTTTTGTAACTGACGTGGATTAGTTCTACGGAAGCTCATATCTGCTCTACAGTGTAACAGCTGAAGCCCTAAGGGCTTTGGACCACTGCCAGGGTCATGATTTACAATAACCATTCCTCGCTTTTCCATGTCTATCTACATACTTCAGGTTGCGTAAAACTCACCGGCTTGATGAGGAGGGTAAATTCCCTTTCAAAATAAATTGCCACGCTGTACGATGAATGCCCCGTGTAAATAAGCTGGTTTTGAAAGAGCAGGCAAACCACCTTTTAGACCTGCTTAGCAGCCTACTAAATGTGGAGAGGGGAACATGGTGAAAATCGGGTGTGATTTAAATCTCTCAGATGAGGGTTTGCCAATCTGGATTATTAGAGGTAAATCATACTCATGCACACACACACAAAAAAATCCTTCATACTCTGCATGATCTGTGTATGCCGCTTACACTGCGTTGTTATTCCCTTGTTTCAGACTTTCCTCTAAATAAGCAAAAGATAACAGACCTTGTTAGTGAGCTCAAAATATCTTTTTTCCTCAGAGCCAACAGCTATGTTCAAGGCTTGTTCTGTTCTTTCCTCTTTGTCTAAAAAAGCTCCTGCTGCCCTATCAGCTGGCATTTGTCCTGAAGCACCACAGACACATCTCTATCTAGTAGACCAAAGCCCTGAATGTTTAGAACTGTCTTTTCTTTCCAAAGCTAAGCTAAACAAAACCCCCGCGCTGCCCCTAGCTAAGGGACGAGAGGAGGGAAAGAGCAAACTGATGTCTTTACCCCATTTGAGCAACGTGACTTCAAATCCCCGCGCTGCCCTAGCTAAGGGACGAGAGGAGGGAAAGAGCAAACTGATGTCTTTACCCCATTTGAGCAACGTGACTTCAAATTGCCGGGAGCATCTCTGTGTGTTGGGCACAGCCACTGCTGCGTGACTGGGGGCTCAGGGGTGCTGAGCAGGGCGCTGAGCCACATCAGCCCCAGGAGGGATCTGTCCCCACGTCAGGTGCGATATGGTGGGTCTGGCAAAGGGTTTTGGTCTCTTCACCCTCTCTCGCTGCTGCTGTGGGGCTGGCAGTGGAAAAGAGATGGAGGCTGCTGAGGGAATTGACCCATCTTCCTCCACCAGCCGCGGTACATCCATGCCTGATGTCTTTTATGAAGGAGCATCAGGAAAGTCTTGCTTAGGGCTGCAGGGAATTCAGTGCTGCCACCTTTTTGGACAAGTCCTTTGCAGCTTATTGGAAGTTAATTACTCTCAAAGACACTTTTGGATCATGTTATTAGATCGATAGCAGGAATTTATTTTACTATTAAAAACCATGCAAAGCTCCTGTGTATAGGAAAGCTCTTGATTTCAGTCAGATTTCAGAACTTTACCATATTTCAAGTCTTGCTTCAGAGACGAGGAATGCTGAAAAAAATGTACCCAAGCCAAAGGTTGGGCAATTATTTGAGACAGTTCTATTTATGAATCTCTCCTATCAATAACATACAGCTTCTAGAAACCTGCATTTGAAATGGGGTAAGAATATGTTTCAGGTGAAATACATTGTGTAAAGGGGCATCATAAAAATAAATACCTTTTAATGGACTAGGAAGACTAATGGAGATGAGAAAAAGAAATATCTGACTAGCTCTCCATAAAGAAAGAGTTTGGTGACAGCTCTGATTGATTGGGCTTTTTAGGGAAAGATAGTTTTCTCACACATTCTGGATAAAAAGTCCTCCTACTTTTAACGATCTGCATTGGCAATCAGCCACCATGTGATTTACACCTGATAAGTGCTAGTTAATACACAAACATATGCACATACACAATAGAGGAAATTGAAATCCTGAAAGCCCTGTACGGGACAATTAATCCTGGAACCAATATATGTGAAAAGTGCTGCAATAAAACATAATTTGGAAAAGAAAAGTAGGTGAAAAAAAAGAAGTTCAGGTAACAGAATTGTTCAGTGAAATCAAATCTAGAGAGGACTGTGAGAGCCTCTAATAAACCTGGGCAAATTAACAATCTGATGGCAGATTACACTTGATAGAGACAGAAACACAGTAATGCATTTTGATGGAATAATTAGAACTACTCAGTACGCACTGCAGAGTCTTAAATTAACTGTGATTATTCCAGAAGGCAGCCCTGGGTGCCACGGAGAGCAGCTTACTGAAGACCTCAGCTCAGGGCAGCTCAGAAGGTCAATCCCACACCCAGCAAAGCAGACCCTCTACCCATTCATTGAGGAGTACAACCCTCCATTCACTGAATTTACTTCTGCCCCACATAGAGACACATGGGGAAGGATGTGAAATAAATATACCTAGTGTGGGTGAGGACAGACCAGCGATACCAGGGCAACAAATGCCTGGGAAAGGCCTTGCAGGCCAAACTGTATCATTCTTTCCCTTCATCTATATAATGAGATCCACTTTGAAGTGGCTAGTAGAGGCCCTGGTAAGTAGGATCCTTTGGGAAGAGATTGCCAAGGAGCAAAGGACAGACAAAAAGGCCAGTGGTCCCATGAGCCTACAGCTCAGGCTGACATTTGGTGTGAGAAACCTTGTCGTCATGCGCGTTGCTGGAATCTCCCCATACAGGGATTCAGGAAACACTTAGGAAGATCATCTCAATGAGTTTTGGTTTCCCTTTTGCCCCTTCTTGCAACCAGGAAAAGCTGCTGGTAAGAAAATAACCATATTCTTAAACTCATCCCAGAAAAAAATATGGCCCTTTATTTGCCTGCTCCATTGCAACAATGAAATAGTAGGGATAGGTCTGGAAAGCAAAAATGGAAAACAACTGAAAAGTTTCAATTTAAGCTAACATATAGCATAGACACAATGAGAAAATCTTGTATATGGTATAAAAGACTGAACATTATAAGCAGACTTTAAACATAAGAGTTACAGGGATCTGGAACTGTCTGTCAAAACAGAAGAGTTAAACTTATTTACAGCTGGAGTTTAATATATTCATGTGTAGGATGTTCTTGCCTTTACACTTGGTTACTCCAGATTTCAGGGTACATTTTGCTACGCCCCCTAAGACTGGAGGATGGGGGCTTATCCCACTGAGTTTGGGAACTGTACCTTGTACTCATAAAAGTGACATACAGAGAAATAATCTATTGGGCAACCCTGTTTTCAGTGTTCCATGTTGTATTGACAAGGATATTTCCAACATAATCCAAAGGAAAAAGATGTTAAAACCAGTAAAGGAAATATTAGTATCCTACAATATGTAGTATCCTACAATTTAACTTGAGAATCCACAACCACTGGAACTCCATAGCTTCTGTTTGACTGCTTTTCCATATACAAGTAAACCCAGTCATCATATTCTGTTCCAGAAACGTATTATAGCACTGTCTGAAAATGAGAGTTTTAGAGAAGCAAGTGGTTCAATATGAGCAATTAGAAAGTAAAGAAGGTGTTTTGTACTTCTCTCCATTCAGCAACTTCTGGGTGCAGAAAGTCTATATTTTCTGGATCATCACAAGTCAAAGTTGTAGCTTAATCCTGCAAGTTGAAAAAAATGGAAAAGTCATTTTCACCAGCATAGATTACAGCTGTTTCCTAAACAGTTGTTTCTAGCTGATTGCACTAAAACTCTTTTAGCTATTCATATAAATGTGTCACTAATGGGTTTTTGATGGAATTTGGAATTGAGTACATTTGAATACATATCTCTGCCCATAAGCACAGGCTTATGTATCTGCCAGTAGGTGTCTGTACTTCAGGAATTTGATCGTGTGTGTATACAAAGACGTGACTCAAATGTGATCTTATTACAGATCCTATAGCTTTAGCAAGATGAAAAACAATCTTAGATTTCTCTGTTGCTCAGATTTCTCAGCAGCTGTGAGAATCAGCTGTGAATGCAACATGTGAGTGAGGTGGGAATAGGCTTTGTTTCAGGGATTAAATCTAAATGCAGGACGTACTTTCATGGTTTTGTAATGGATTGATATAGGGTTATTATGGATAATATTTATTTAGACGAGTCAAAAATGTTTAACACAAAAGCGTTTTCAAATGGAAATGACAAAGCACAGTTTGCAAATGCACAGGCTAAAATTATGTGTAATTTCAGTGAATGGCAAAGACTGAATAGCAGACAATTGCCTGTGGGGGTTTTTATGGTCCCAACTGGCAAAGTGAATGTCTATATAGCACAGAGCATATAAATCAGCTCCATGACTCAAAGAAATGATGTGATACATCAATCATCTGCTGTACAAATATGCAGTGAGGCACTCAGTCATTTGTACATCCATCACGGGTCTGTTCAAGTGCCATACATTTAGTAAATTAATTGGACAAGTCAATATCAAAAACTAAAAACATGCTCTCGTCCTTTTTGAATGCTGGTTCAACACTACTGAAAATCATTAAAATATCTCCTATTTTAAAGAAACTAATTCTCAAGGGTTTTCCCTGAGGACTTCTGCAACTGGAAAATGATTTAGTGTACTTTCCACGGGGTTTCCATAATACCTGGACTGGAAATGACATCTCTTTCTCTCTCTTTTTTTTAATTATTTTTATTTTTAATATGGTGTTTATCTAGCAGCTGTTTCACTCAGAGATCCAAATGACTTTGCTGACAGTCATAGCAATCAGAGAAAAGTATTAATTTCTACATTGGTGGTAGTAACCAGCAAATACCCAGCGCAGTGGGTGTGAGGAATTTGGGCCAGACACAGTAGACCAAATTTCTGTTTAGTTTTGCTCTGTCATGCAGGACAGACAAGGCTCATTTCTGATTAGCAAGTGGTCAGACACATAAGGCCAAGAGATTTGCTTGCTAGAATGGAACAACGTTCTCTGTTTCTCCATAATCCTGCTTCTGGCAATATTTAGTACCTGATGTCAAAGAAGGTGGTGAACAAAACCAGTCAAAAAGCACATTGTTTGAAGAGAACATATTTTTTACAACCTAACGCTGTGTTAGATCCATTTGGTCTTCAAAGGTTATATTTAACAGGGACAACTGGAGTTGCTCTCCTCTATTGGAGTTTGATTTTAATCTGTTTATTGCCTATCTTGTAATCATTGCTTCAGCTCATTTTGAAGATAATTCAGTGCTTCATTGTAGATAAATAAAGGAGTCTGCTGCATTGTGTGACAAGGTCATAAAAACAATCTGACAGGCAATTAATACTCCTCTCTTCAAGAGTAACAGCACTGAAGATAAAACAACTCTCTCACATACGCGTGCATAAGACCGTATATAGACAGCTGTAGGTCTGTAAAGTAGCTGAGTATGACTTAGAACCAAATTCAAGCGCATCCACCAAGGGAGCAATAAGCCATGTTGTAACAGGTCAGGGAGTCCAGGGCTACACAAAGACGGGGGATGCAGAGGGCAGGAGCGGCTGCAGGGCCACCTCTGCCACCTGGCCAGGGCCAGGGCCTTGTCACCAGTAGGACTGCCTCGAGCAGAGGGGTGAGCTGAAACCTCCTTGACTTTCCCTCTCCTAAAGGGGGGCATGCCCTTGGCATTGCCACCTGGTCAATTTGTGTCCCCTCCTCCCCACCAAGGGTCATTTCATGGCCTGCCTAAACTGTGCTTTTGAGCATTGGCAAAAATTAGTCTCATATGTCATTTCTCTCTGAAGAAATGCATCTCTGACCCAAAAACGTGTTCCATAAAGAAAAACTTGTTTCTTCCTCCGGCTACTTTATATGCACCAGTCTGTCTATCCCAAGAAGCCACAGCTTGTCAGTGTCAGTATGAGTAACACAGCGAGTAGTTTTGTTCTCATCTTAGCATTGTAGCTGTTGCATTTCTTTGCAGTTTACAAATAAGTATCACTATTTTTCCATCTAGAACTTCCAGATAACCTTTTATGTAGAATTTTCCTCTTTGCACAGAGGTTATAATTGGCTTTTACTCCATAGTAAAAAGTCATGCATTCTGTAAATCCTATTATAATGTTAGTTAATACAGTGCATGCTGCTCATTTAAGGTAATTTAATGCAATTCCCAGATCCCAGGACTCCTCAGTGTCTCTTATCTTAATACAGTGTACTTGCTCCGTATCCAATTATACCCTTTCCATTTTGTGAAATCTTTTTCCCCCTCTGAATAGTCAGCACAGGATGTTCTAAAATAATTTCTGTAATGCGCTCTCTGGATTTGAGAGGTGCATGATAAGTTGACTTTTTTGACCATTTGCATTAACGGAAAGATAATAATTTCCAAAGCAGCACTGCAGCTGCACAAAGAGTTTGTATGGCCTATATTGTACCACACCATATTGACATTACCATTAAAACAAAAAAAACCTGCTCAGATTCATAACAGTTACACTGTTTCAAAAATATTTTGGAGCCTTACTGGCAAAGAAAGCACTGTTTTTAACAACCCTTGCTAGTTTTGTGTAAGTTGGGGAATTAATTTTGGAGGAAAAGAAGTATCAGATTTTCCTGATAGAGACCTCGGGGGGAGGGGGTAATCTCATCTGACATCTATAAAAGGCACTTGAGTCTTGAAGAAGAGGGAATCAGGCCCATGGGACCTCTAGACATTAGGAATGACCAGTTTTAAGGAACTGAAAATGAATCCAAACCCTTCTAATTAAGAAATCCTTAGCGGTAAGCTGTCATGTGAAACCATGTGGGTTTTGCTTTCCTATGCAACAAAGAATTTTTTTCTCTTTGCAGATAAACGGATTTACAGACAGATTTAAACCCCCCTCCTCCCCCAAAACCAACAAAAAACAAACAACAACAAACAAACTACAAATGTGATAAATCCAATAAACATTTTAAGAGAGGTATGATAGCACGTGACAACAGCACCTGCCTTCTGGAGCAGAATCCATTGCCTACAGTTAAAGACTAGGCTGGACATTAGGAAGCATTTCTTTACCGGGAGGGTGGTCAAACACTGGAACAGGCTTCCTAGAGAGGTGGTCGATGCCCCAAGCCTGTTAGTGTTTAAGAGGCATTTGGACAATGTCCTTAACAATATGCTTTAATTTTTGGTCAGCCCTGAATTGATCAGGCAGTTGGACTAGATGATCGTTGTAGGTCCCTTCCAACTGAAATTATTCCTATTCTATTCTATTCTATTCTACTCTGTCTTCTACATTGCAGAGACAAGAATTAGGTGCTGCAGAATAGTGCTGATCAAGCAAGTAGAAAACACAAAAAGGGGCTAGATGTATTTCTCTAAACCGTGAAGAAGGATTAGCACGCAAGAATGGTCTTCAAGAGAATGCCTTGGGATCCACTCTTGCCCTTGAAAGATAAGAGGAAGAGCTGCTAAGAGTGGGTACCTCCCACGTATTATTGCTGAAACTGTGAAGTGGAAGTCTGAGGAAAGCAGAGACTGCAATTTAGATACCTTTTCAAACCTGGTAGGTGGGGAAAACAAGCACCTCCCCACTCGCAAAGCATCTTCTAACTACGACTCCTTAATAAGCTTGTTTAGGTGAAAGTGGAGGATACTGTGAATGCCTCCTTTTGCAGCTGCATCACTCTGTAAGAGCACACACAAAACCTGGTAGCCTGCTCAAACCCTGGGTAGCCTGCCTGAACACCCTTCCAGGTTAGATGATTCCTGGGCTCTATTCATTGCTGCAAGGATTATTTGTGCGTTAAGGAGTTGCGGGATGAAGCGCTGTTGTAGCTGAGAAGGAAAGCGACAGCTCCTGTCTGCTTCCCAAAGGTCTGGCTCTTGAGAGTGGCCAAGTTTTACCATCAGGCATGCAACTCTATTTCAGGCAGCCTCATGGAAAGCAGAAGAAACAGGTTTGATTTCTCTAGGTTGGAAAGGCATTAAAACAAGACCTGTCACAACTGGAGCATTTGTTGTTTGGCCTGAGCTATTAGACAAAAACAGGGATTGATGTCCTTCAGATGCTTTTCAAAAACTGCTCTTAAAAGAAAGGAGTTAGATAGCTAACGCTAACAGATTTCCCCCTCTATTGTCAGCGTACTGGCTGTTGTTACTCTTATTATGAAGCATCTAGCACTGCTAAAAAGGTACCTGCGGAAGTACCTATGCACTTAGAGTTACAGGTTTTACCCTAGAAAACAGATGTCTAAAAGCTTGCATTATTAAGATGATGACGTTTAATTTCTTAAGGGTTTCTTTTTTTTTAATCTAGCCCACAGGAACCGAGGCTCTTTGAGACATAAATATATTTTGGCTTAAAAAGCAGCCCTTTCATCAAAACAATTCCCCAAGCCCCAAGATACATCTACCAAAAGAAAAATATAGCTGCATGCAAAGCCAAATGCATACAGAAATACAACACAACCCTTTTTTCTGCATAATAAATGACAGCTACTGAGGGAATGGCTACAGTTGAAAAGAACAAACTTGCTTTCTTTTCAAAGCACCAAAGGGAAATGCATGAAACAATGAAACTGTTGAGTAACACTCTGTCAAGATAAATATCATATATCTGAAAAGTATCTTTAAAATCCGATTACTATAACTGGAAGAATTTCAGAAATCTGTGTACCTTACTTCAATCACCAGTTGTTTTTGTCAGAATTGAAAGTCCAGAGTTTCCACTCTATTTCTGTTCAGCTTTGCTTTCATATTGCCATACATCACCAAAATGCTACAAGGTTTTCAGTTCCAGCCGTATCTGAAGGTGGCTTTCTTTTTTAAATTCAGCATGTCAGTAAACCATGCTCATTATATTCCTAATGTGTCAAAGTAACATTTTATATAAATGATTGGTTTGATTATGTACATTGATACTGGTTAAGTTGTCAGAAGTGATCAGCAATTTTAGGCACTTTGGCTCTTGGACACACACACACCAAGTTAATCTTTGAAAACATTGCAGAAGCTGCGTAAGAAACACCCCTCGTGTGCCAAGGAACCGTGTAGGACCTCAAGCCAGGATCTCAGAAACTGGGGCACTCAGAGCTGGTAGTGCCTCTAGGAACTCTTGCTCATTATGTCTCATAATACCCATTTTTTAAAAGGTGGAATTGAAGCTATTCGGCAGTGACCTTCAGGGATGACAAATTTTAAAAGGAAATTTTCTGTATCATCCCCTCTCTAGGAGCGCACAAGGCAATACTATGAAAAGGGAGCATCTGTCCTACAGTGAAGTTACTTAGTTATAACTAGTTTTCACTGTCTTCTTTTGGTTCATATTCCCTTCAGATAATACAGCAACTGCGTAGGAGGGAGAGAAATTTCAAATTCTTCAGCTCTGATCAATGCAATTTTGTCCTGAAGAGGAAACAGAAAAATCTCTGCCAATACTGTGTCAATCAGTGTGATTTGCAGAGCAGAAGCTGCATGCGTGCTCCACGTGCAAGAAGACCAGGGTTTTGTTACCACATCAACTTCTGAAAACCACGTGAAATGGGGCTGACATAACAGTGCAGCAAGCAAAGTTCTTATCACAGGTTATATGGCTGTTGACACATCGCACATTCAGGTTATCACTTCACATATGAACTGCAGAGTAATGTTCCACCCTGATAAGCTGTACTTAATACTTTCCACACTCTACAGTTTTGGGAGGACTCTTTGAAAATAAGTAACTGGGCATTAATCCCTGGAAGACATGGATACACCATAAAAGATTGTTATGCTCAGCTAGTTCCTCCTTCACAATGTGCCTCTTGTAGGATCCTGCACTACAGGCACAACTGGAACATGAAACCCAACTGCAAACTGGCCATTTCCTGAGCTATTTACAACCCACTCCCATGGTTTCGGTCCAGAGCTTTGCCTCTGCATTTGGAAGGGTGTTTTACACGCAATTCAGAAGATACTTTACCAACAGATCTGGCTCTTTGCTTGTCCTCCCAGGCTTGCCTGGGGTGGCAATGTTTGTAATCTTTGCCCCCTTTTTTCTCTTTCAGCTATGGGATTGCTACTGTTGCCTGTGAATCTGGGTTTTTACTACATTAGCACATGCTGAAGACCGTGCTGAACCTACCACTTGCCCCAGCCTATAACTGGAGGAGCTCAGGAAAAAGGCAACTGGGACACTCTCCAAGTCTCTTGCTGCAAAACTCAGATTGTATCAGTGCCATGTATCCCATTGGCAGCCTGATTCTTCCTCGCATTTCATTCCAGCAATACTGAGAAGAGTGGAAATGAGACCTATAGGAATATTTGTAGATATATAAGTCTATACCACTTTCCTTAACCAGCTGTCAGCAGATCTTTAAAAGATGTTGTCCCTTTCTAAGTTTTGCAAAGAACTTTAGGGAAAAAAAATTGTGCCAGTGCCTTCATAGAACATTTGTCAATATTTTTTCTGTCAGTGAAACTGCTGTGTATACTTAGTTTTGAATCTTCTGTGTCTTGGCAGCAGCCTTGTGGTGAGGCTGATGGTAACAGACTTGTTCAATTCTGTCACAACCTCAAAATCTGTTTGGCTCCAGCTTGATTGTTGCCAAATTTGGGTGGGTTAGGATCACATTCTATCATTTCACTAAGAATGCTTTTTCAGTTACTTTGGGGGAGAAACATAGGCTCTTCTTGGACCAAAGCTACAATTCATAAATCAGTTAATCCCGCTGACGGCCTCAGTGATAATGATGGAAGACTGATTATGCTACATCTGCTTTAAAGTTTTGTGGACAGCTGGAAAGAAGACCACCTGCATGCTGTACATATCTTTTTGAAGGAATGGAAAAACTGAATCTCTGACTCTCTGAACTGGGAACTGGGAACTTTCATCAGAGAGATACACAGCTATGAAAGTGCACAAAACCAGCCAGCGTTCCCATATCTGATTAGGTAACTCCGAATACAGGCAATACTTGTACTGTGAAAAAAGGAGCAACTGCCTTCCAGAGTTGCAATGACTGTTTATACTTATTAGAGTGTTAAATATTTTCCAATTTAACAAGTCCCCTTTTTCTTGGTGCTATGACTAGAGATAAAGTGAGTTGGAAGAGAAAGTATAAAAGACATGTTTTGGTGCTTTTATGATTTGCAACGAACAGTGAAATGTCCCTTGTTCTTTCCTTATTTCTCAAAACTCATGGCTAGAGACAGTCCACAGCAGCAGAGGCTGAGGACCAACATATATGCTCCGTAGACATGCAAGTAGTTGCATATTAAACAGTAGTGAACATTTATGTTGAACCTTTGTCCACCATGTGCCAGCCATTTTGTGCAAGATCAAGTCTTGTTAATAATCACACCATCAAATATCAAACTGAGAAATGTTCAGAAATAAGACCCTTTGCAAACGCAAAGCCAGACTTCAAGGACCACACAGGCCCTATTCATTTCTCCCTTAAAGCCCATCTTGTGGGTAGAAACTGAAGCAAAGAAATTGGATTCAAATCTGATTTAAACAAGGTTCCAGCCAAACTGGATATTGCTGCATGGATGACCAGTGTAAACCACATCAATCCAGATAAGAACTATGTTTGTATAGAACTGTATAACTTAAGTCCCTCAATTTATTTCTTGGGTAGAACGAAGTTTTAGAGTTTATCTACACCAACAATATCCCAAGTCATGTCTTAATGCCAACATGTATGTTTATACTAACATATGTACGTGTTGTGTTGGAATGAAGGTGACTGACAGCAAGAGCAGGGAGGGATAGGATGCTGGGCAGCTACGCTGCCTGGCTGGCCAAACTCAGGAAGTGTTGGAAAATGAGTCCAGTATTGGTAACACTGAATGAGCCCATACTGAAGTCACTCAAAGTATGTCACAAGTGCTTTTGTGGCCACATACTCACATCATGAGAAATTTTCTGGCACAGTGCTGAGAGCACACCATGGGACCGAGCTGTTGTTACACAGGTGGGGGATATCTCCTTGACTGGCTCTGATGCAGTGGACATACGTTGCATACAGAGTTCATCTAACCTACATGAGTGACCCAGTCACTTTTGGCTCCTGTCATGAGAGCCGGAAGAAAACCACTGATGAGAGCTAATCATGCCCCTGATGTAGCCATAGCCTATTTGTTCAAGTTATTTCAGTTTCTGTTCCTGTTTCTAAATGGCAAACAACAATCACTGCCCTCATTATCAGACCAGTATCACTCCACCTCCACCACCTCTTGCAAAATGTGGGTGTAGAATAACATGGGCTTGTAATAGTTGCATACAGCTCCATTTCAAGTTTTGCACACACACAACACACAGCAATGGCATTATGTGGACATCCATTTATATCCTCTATACAGCTCAACCGTAATGACAGAAATAAAGCTTTGGTTCGTTTCTTCCTCTGAACACACTTGCAACTAACATTGCAACCTTAAATGAACCTAAGTAAAAAAGGACACATTTTTCTAATTTGCCTTCTTTCCCTGCAGATGTTTGTAACAGAGGTCAGGCAGCTAAAACATCAATTGATTTTTCACATTCTCTGTGAATGAAACGATTGCCTGTGCCAGCTAGAATGTGTCCTTTCATTTTTCTTTTCCCCAAGACGTGAACCCTGAAGACGGAGTGAGATTTTCCATTGTCTTAAACAGAGAACAGGATCAGTTCCTCGCTATGTCGTCCAGAAATTAATGGAAATATGATTTAAAGTATAGCGCAGGTAGACAGTGACTCTCCAAAAACTCTTTCTGACCAGCCTCATTTCCTTTTTATTTTCAGGTCAAATGATTCCTTAGCAGGGAAAATGAAAGGGAGAACAATCAGGTACTAAGTAAAAAAAGGATCAAACCTAAGTACAGCATGTTAATTCATTCACAACAGATAGTCTTTTCTTATAAAAATATGTGCTTGACCTTGCTGTCATGACACTGAACTACAGTATTATGAAAATATCAACACTTCAAAGTTAGTAGGACATCAAAGCTGTCCATATAGCAAAGGCCGTTAGGCTTCCTCAGGATGTGTACCTCTCAGGCAATGTAAATGGAAGCTCTCGATGCAGCAGGACAGTCGATGGGTGCACCGTGCACTTGCTACTGGCGGGTCTAGGTACTTGTCTGCTCCTCCATTGACCTCACCTTCTGTTCTTCGGTCAAGCATATCTGTTCCTCTTCCTGTGTAAATACGTTTGTGTTTCAGAGAAGCTTAAAGGATGCGCCAGCCAGCGTCCTTGTACACAGGGATCGAGATGTCTGTAGAGAGCTCCCCACCACTGCTAGCACAGACACTGCACAGGGCTAGGGGCTGTAAAAGGGATTAGGCTATGGTGGCACTCGGGGCCAGAACTGGCAACCTGTCGACTACCAGTCCAATGAAGACCTATAGGACTCACAGCAGCCCTCAGAGAACTTGTTCCTGTTTCTCTCAACAGCTGCAAATCACAGCTGGCTCAGTGTGGGCCCTGCTCACAATCGGAGCCGTTATCCTTCAACTCCTCTCACTAAGCTGCAAAGACCTGGAGCTGTGTTACAACAGAAGTAATCATTCAGAAACAAATTTAGCCCTGTTCCTGAGTAATTCACCCCCGTTTCTAAGCAAACCCCATATACATGAAGCTTCGAGGGCTTGTTAGTCCTGTTGGTGGGATTTGAGATCCACCGTCTCTCTTAAGTGAGTTAAGTCTCTTTGTATCTGAATACATGGCAGAACCACAAGCCTTGAAAAAAGGATCCCCACATGCTTGATGAGCATCAAAAAAATATGCAGCAAAAGGGCTTCTCCATTGGTATAAAACCCACTGTATGTGTAAACTGATTGTCATACTTATGTAAGAATGTATTAGGGGATATCACTTCATCATGAAAATTAATTGGAGGATTGGGAACTAGAATCTATTCCAGATTCTTTGAACTGAGATTTAAGTTTGACCAAGTCTTCAAACTCTTTGTTATTTAGATTTTCCATCTGTAAAATGGAGAGAATAATTATCCAATTAATCCTTAGGCTCGGTACTTCAAGATGCCACATATTATCAATTGTCTCTGGCTTGTGGAAGGCATCCATCACCGCATGAGTGGTCACTGCTTTTATTTCTTCCCAGGTACAGAAAAATAGAGAACACCACAATATTGCAACTAGTTTTCTATACTAGTGCCTAGGACAGAGTGAGGATATAGTCTAGAGGGTTAGTAAACTGCCTACACAGTAAGTGCACTTAGTATCTGAAGCAAAATCCAGTAGCATCTTCTCCCTGGCAATATGTGCTATGTGACTGAACGGCCAGAGAACAACAGCTATCACTGTAGGTACGTGTTTGTTGCTGAGACATCTTGCTTGCTCATCCATGGAAAAATGCTCCTTGCTCAGGCCAGAAGCAGTTCAAAGCAAGCTGGGAGCACGCAAGGGTCACTGACTATTTCTGAGGCTTTAACACCCAGGGCAGAGAACTAGTACAGGCAAAGTGAGAACTGACCCCAACCTTTGCCCAAATCTTAAACCAAACCTGAAGTAAATTCAGTTAACATTCATTTCCCTGCACTCACTGTTTGTGGATGAGAGTGGGATAATGTACAACTGAATGACTGCTCTGGTTAGAGCCAGCAAGGACCAGAAAGTCCAGTCTTATGACACTTTCAGGCTGATTCCTGGAAAAAAGGGAAGTATACTGTGAGCCTTGGAAGATATCCACAGCTCCAAGGGACCCTGTGGATGTGTGGAAGCTCTGTCCTCTCTAATCAGCATACCTCATTCATTGTGAGTGTTGTGTCAGCTCTGCATATAGCTACTTTTTTACTCCACTGTGCTACTTAAGAGAGTTAAACTCCACACTCAAAATTATTTCAGGCACAGTTTATCACCTTTTTTATAGGATATGATGCATTAGTTTGTTTGTGATAGTTAAATTGTAGTCTTTAGATTGATCCACTAAAATCTACATAAAAAGATAAAAATGGCAATAAATCCTATTTTTGATAGTCTACACATGAGCTCTGTTTCTGTGACACTTTGTCATACTTTGGAAAACACAGCTAATGTTAATTAAAGGATTTTTTTTTTCTGAACTTGATTTAGGATGTAGGTACATGTTATTGTGAGACAACTGCAAGGGCTCAAATTTATAGCTTTGTTTGCTACTTTGTAGGAACTGTGTGTGTTTTTTCCCTGTGCCAAATGCAAGATTGTTTAACCCTCAGTGAGAGATGTTAAAGGCTATGATGACTTCATCAAAAATGAATTTGAGAGGCAACTTGACCGTGGCCTACAAATATCACCCTGGTGGAGCAGCCACTTGTAACACAAAGCTCTTCAAAGAAAAGACATAAAAGTATCCTGTGACTGGAAGATCAAGCAAAAGCAATCAATAAGAAAAAAAGGGAAAAAATGTTGAACAAATAACTCGTATAAGGAGAGGTGGATTTTCCATCACTGGAAATCCTAAACTCAAAACCAGATATGACATGATGCCAGAGGTGAGGAGGGTGAGTTAGCAATAAACCTGGCAAGATTCTGTAGCCACATTATGCAGAATATCAGACAAGATCATTGAACCAGCTACTTCTGACTCTACAGTCATTGTGACTGTAACTCTGAATTCACACATGCACCTGAATTTCTCCTCCATTCAGCATGGTGTGGCCTCTGGATTCCTATTTAGCCCCATAGAGCAAAATAGAGATATGAATCTGAATCCTAATTCAAGCTCTTTCAAAATCTGAGATAAGCCTTGGATCTAATATTCTGGCTTCAATGAATTTTTAAACTAAGAGTTTAACAGGGAAAAATGTGGCTTTTTTTTTTTTTTAATTGTCTATTAAATGATCTCTTATTTTCACCACTTAACAAAAGCTGTTGGCTGCTTTATAATGAGCAAAATAAA
The DNA here is from genome assembly GCF_000699145.1 of Aptenodytes forsteri. NCBI lineage: Eukaryota > Metazoa > Chordata > Aves > Sphenisciformes > Spheniscidae > Aptenodytes > Aptenodytes forsteri. The sequence goes on from NW_008795490.1 coordinate 10,909,823, forward strand.
AGGCCTTTATTACACAAATAACATTTATATGCATTATTTAGACTGGTGCAGTTCTGTAGATAAAGCACAGGTGAAATTTCAGGTAAGTGTAGGGAAGAAAAGTGCTGATTTTCACTGCTCC
>NW_008795490.1:10910428-10930338 GCF_000699145.1 Aptenodytes forsteri
TGACTTTGTTTATGCAAGAGGAAGGACTCTTTCAATAACTGAATGGGTGACGTAGCTACGGCATGTCGTACATCCATAATGAATCGGTATCTGTTTGATGCAGCATTTACATTGCACTGCAGGTTTGCAGTTTCATTGTCCCTGGGTGCCCGTCCTGCGAGCCACAACACAGTCCTTCAGCATGTTACGTCAGCCGGTCCTATTCAAACAGATCTGTTTCCCAACATCATTAAATACAGCTCTGGTTTGCACTGTTGAAGGCAATGAATCACAAAAGCCGTGATTCACAAAGTGTTGTTCAGTTATGTCCCTGAGCTTGGCTTCGGGCTGGGATACGGTCCACTTGGTTCAAAAACGCATGGAAAACACAGTTAACCCAGTCCGTCCCTCTGCAGACAGATACATTTTCTGTCAGTCGGCAACGGTGAAGGAAGCTCTGGAAGAGGGTTGTGGTTTTGCAGGTTAGATGGGAGCTACTCACAAATAGCTTGGACCTGTACTGATCAGCTGCAAGTTTTACAAAATCTTATGCAGCTAGTAATTCTCCTATTAGATCCAAAGCCAGCCTTTTGTGCTCTGTTTTAACTGAGTTTTTAGGGCAGCAATAATATCTGGTTCTCCCTTCCCTGATAATCTTAGTAGAACAAAACATTGTCACAAATAATAAGGTCTCCCACAATTTGACAATTGCCAAAGCAAAGCCATGATATTTATTGAAAACTAAAGTTGCAGCCTGAATAAAAGATTCCTTTTATGAATGGAGGACATTTATTCCAATAACAAGCACCTATGCCAAATGGTTATTTGTTATACAGCAAAGATGTGATAGGAAATGATTTGACTAAATGAGTAATGCAGTTGAAGAATGTTATTCTCGTCATTCTTGGTGCTTCTTCCTGGAAGAGAATCCTTCAGATCCCACTAGGGTATCTATATTGTGGCTTTTCTGGAGAAAAGTGTTTTGCAAAGCTTGGCAACCCTCTTCTCCTGAGAGATAAATAAATCCACCTCCTGCCTGTGCTGCTCTAGTCCAGACTTCTTCCCATCTTACTAAGGGAGCCCTTTTTCATACAGGTGCATGCAGTCTTATCTCCAGGTCTTGAAAAATTACACCTCCCATAAAGGGAGGTGCAAAGCAGTGCAGCAGGAGAGAAGTTGAAGGGTGAGGGGTGGGAGTGAGATTAAAATTACTGACCAGAAGAAGTGGAAAAAATAAACGCATGTTCTTTTCACCCACGGAACAGTGCAGGGGCCAGTGAGGCCTACGGTTTGAGTCATCCTGGCTGCAAATCTCTTCAGAAATGATGATGATCTCCACTAGAACACCAGGAGATGCCTGTCTACAAAGCATATAGTTTCTGACCCTTATAACACAAACATGGGACTTCGTGTAGGCTGAATCCTTCTGAGGCCCAGAAAAGAACAAAAATGTAGACAGGCATCTTAAATAGCATATGCATTGTGTGTTTACGGTGGTAATAGCCTGGAGACCTGTGCTTGCAGCTATGGGATCCTGCAGTCCATTGTGCCTAGGACTGGGGCCCCTTGCAGAGGTGCTGTGCAAGGTTGCAGAGTGCTGTGTGGAGAAACACAGAGGCTGGAGAAACAGTATTGCAGCACACAAAATGCAGACAATGACCTTCTCTCAACTTTGCAGCTCACTTAAATATGGCCCTTCAAGTTGACTTGATCGCAGCATGATTGGACCCACTGCAAGTCATGGTTGTTTTACAGAAATCTGCATCAGTGCCTCTTCCACCCATAGGCAGAGCTTGGAGTCCTCACATTTTTTAGAGCTCCACCTACGTAAACCTCTGAATATTCTTTCACAGCCAGCCTGGGAGAACTTGCCAGTAAGAAGCTACAATAGCCATGTCCTGGTCTAGGCATCTTCAGATTTCAGACTCACCTGGGGTTCCTCTTTTGAACACCAGCACAGGGCAGTCTAGTCTACTCTCATTTCAGAAGCTGCAGATGACTGTGGTCACCAGAAGTGGTGGCAGCCCTTTCTGGGCACTAGGCACAGTGGTAGGCTTTTGGCAGCTGCTTAGGACCTTGGCTCGGATAACACCGCTGAGACTTCAGCAGTGCTGAAGCAGTTGAGCCAAGAGAAATGTGGATGGCTCTCATTCATTTCAATGGATAACTAGCTTTAAAGCCTGATTATAGACATTTTAGCATCACCAACTTTATGAATCTTTTCACTTTAGGTGAGCATTTTACAAACACAATACACAGAGCTAACGTATGCTCAGCCCTGTCACATCCTGACATTGTCTTCATTCGAAGAGATTGTCTACAGGAATGAAGCTGTAAATTTGAATATGTTAAGTGTCATAAAGAATTCAGTGACTTATTTGGATAATTGAGAACCTCAAGTGAAAACAGGATATTCATTGTCATCCCAGTAGCAAAAACATGCTGGATCCCAAGGCTGTGTCTTGTTGAATAAGGTAGATCCTCTATAGGACTCCACAAAACAACAATGAAGGCAGATAACTTTAATAAATTAGTGTCATTTGGTATCTGTGAGCAACATCTTTTCATTTTAATACAACGCGGCTGTGGTATTTAGTCTAGATTCTGCTTCCACTGTTGGTATTGATGTCCCAGAATATGCAGCCATTAATGAGCTCTTTCTGTTAAGATGTTCAGCAATGATATAATTAACAATGTTGATGTGTAAATTAGGCTTCAGAGTTTAAATTGCCTTTGCAATGAATGAGGCAGATCACATTTCTCTGGCTCTTGGTTCGGCAGAGAAGGTGAGGACTGGCTAAATGCTAAACATAGCAGTAGTCCCATTAAAAGCACATGCATTTGAGTCTTAGGTCATTTCTGGACCAGAAGTGTTACCTGCCTTACTAACATTGTTATCCAAAGAATAACGGGTCTTCTTTATGCTATCTCCTTTCTCCCTTTTTGATGGGGGGGTCTCCCCATGGCACCTTGCTGTGTGCAGTGGAGGAAGGTGGACCCCACATTACAGCAATGGAGGAAGCGATTCCCCCAGGTCCCAGCTCCTCTGGGTCTCCCACAATGGGTCAGAGGCACTTGTATGAATGTCTGGATGCCCTCAACTATCCCCATGCTGGATGCCATGAGGAAGATGAGCTTTTTCAGAGTATCTCATCAAATACTTGAAACTCAACAGCCTTTCCCATTCCCTGGCCTACACCAGCCTTTGCAAGAACAGGCAGCCTACCTTGTCTCTTTTCCAGTCTTTCTTTTACAGGCAGCCTCCAGGCTGAGGACACACCAAGAGGTGCTACAGCTGAAGAGAACTGTGTGCTTAGGTCAAAAGGAGTAGAGAAGTGATGTAGCTGCTACTTTATTAAGCGTTTATAAAGACTGCTGTCTTTTTACTGTTTCTAAAACAAGAAAAAGCAGGATCATGCAATTAATGTCATGTTTGCACAAAATATATAAAGCCCTGAATTTTAGCGAAAATCAGTATTTCAAGTGTTGCTTGCACTGACATTTGAACTTCTGACTTCACTTTATCTTCTCCCAATGGCACTGAGATCCGAGTAATCCCAAAAAGATAGTTTAGTGCCTTTAAACTCTGCTTCGGAGATAGATCCTCTAACATGGTTTACCTCTTGCAAATCGGAGGCTGTAGTCTTCCACAGCTGACTCCTAGGGCAAGGCTTAGCGGGAGCAGTCCCACTCACCAGGGCGGCTGGCCTTTCGGGGTCACATTATCGGAGTACAAGAAATGTGGGAAGGGAGAAGTTCTGCTTCATGGGATGAAAGAATGTGCTGTTTTCTACACCGAGTTACTATTGTATGGATATTGTTTTAAAATATTTGACCTGTTGCAGTCTTATCTGCTGCGGCTTAAGTGTACTCAGCTAGCACAAAGACTTGGCCACTAGCATTAAACTATTTGTCTCCTTTCCCCTCATTGAACTTTAGGCTTGAGCAATGTCAGCTAGGAAACAGACTTAATCCAGCATTTTACAAGCACCATGATAAGCATATTCACTAAGTCACAAACAAAAAGCAAAACTTCTTCAGTGCAAATATTATAAAGGGGAAAAATAATTTAAAAAAAAAGAAGCACCTGCAAAACACTTTATTCTGTGGATACGGTGGCCTTGTACTTTTTCTCACATGTTAAGAGAAGACAATCAACAACACCTATACTTCATGTGAAATTCCCATATTCAGAGAATGGATTATTCAGTTGAATGGGTAGTATGTGAAAATAATCCAGGAAAACATACAAAAGAAACATCCTGCATACAATAACAAGTGGGCTTTCCTTAAGGATGCCTCGCTTTTTGATCACCTCAATTGAAACAGCAGAGTAGGCATAAAAATGGAAGACGTGATTAAAGTGCCACTGTAAACACAGATAATTGTGAAGCAATTAAAGGAGAAAAAAGATGGAGGAGCAAAATTATTAGAATGGATGTATTTGTTAGCAACATGATATACAATTAAAGTGGGCATACTTAGTGCTATAGGAGCTCCACAAGCTATTTCAAACTAGATTTCCTACCTGTTTGTGTGACTTCTGTCACTGTTCTCTGTGTTTCACAAGATTTAATGCTTTTACCTTCCCACCACTGCTGTGAGATACAGAAGTGTTACTGGCTGCGGTCCTGCAGACCGGCACAATCAGGAGTGCGTCGAGGTGGTTGTCAGCTCTGTGACTTGCTGGCATTAACCCGGGTGAGACACACAAGGGTGATGCTGCTGCAGTGTCAGCACAATCCCGGGCTTCTGCTGTGAACCTTCCTTCTGTCGGCAGGTACAAATGTGCAAATGAGGCGCCTTCGCTCTGACCCAGTGCTACTCTTGGTTGATGGATAAGCTGGTGTTTCAGGCCCCTTGACAAAAGCCTCCATTGCTCTCACTTGCACACTCAGGACACTGCGTGTGCATGAGGTGAGGGAGGGACAGGCGTGTGATCCTGCTGGGAGCCACTGCTTTTAGTAACAGTGGCCTCCCTTCTGCTCTGTTCCTCTCTAGTACCTGTTTAGCATAAATTTGCTTCCCTGGGACTTGTTGCATGTGGTCCAGTGTGGCAATCACCATAGGTCTGGGGCCACTAAAAGGGCCAAGATATTGTTGATATTTGTGCCACATTCCATCAGAAAATACTCTGTACAACTTCCCAGACCTTCACCTTTGCAGAACTTTGACTGCGATGCCTCTCGTTTCATGGCAGGGTGACCGAGAGTTTCCCTTTTTACTGGACTCCATTAAGGAACAGAGTTCAGGGTTTGCAGCTTTCAGCATTCAGCCTTTTATTGCTCATGAACATTGTGGACATTACACGTCTGTCCTTGACACGGTGGCTCCACCATATATTGTTTTGCACATACGTAAAGATCTGCTTTTCTGTAGGGACAGATCCACGTCTAGTGTGTGCTTTTTCTTAAATGCTTTTCCCTGTGTTTTCTGAGCATGTATTCTTCTGGGCATAATCACAGTTCTGCCTGGAATGCATCAAACTAAGCACTTTCTCTCCTTCCCTCCCTTCATCCCACACTTCCTTTCTATTCCCATGCTGTTTCTTTCCTACAGTCCCTCTGGCTCTTTAATGACAGAGCTTTACAGTAGCTGGAACAGTGGCTGTCCGGAATGCCTGTTTCTTTCTTGTTATTCATCACGTGCTTAATCTCCTGAATAAAGGTAGTCAGACATATGCCATCAGAAAAGTGAGCCACCTTTTCAATGCTTTGCAGTCTTGGGCATCCTCCAGCCAGCTTCACATCTGTTCGGAGTGTGTGTAACGGTGGGTGAAGTTGCCATTTGAGTTGGGAATCTTTTGAATGAAAACATTTCTTAAACTGAAAACACAAAGAACATCAGAGTTGAAAACTCTGCTTGAGTCACTCACCAGAGCCCCAGACTCATACTGACAAACTCTTTAATCCTTCAGGACTGCAGACTTTGAGAACAATGCATTTGTATGAAGAAGCACTTAAGTTTTGATGTTAGCAAGAAAATTTCTCCTGTCTTTGGACACCAGAACTTTTTACCAAAAGCCTGTGCAGTGATTCTAGTGGGAATTCTTTACCTTGTTCTTCTGCAGCACCTTATTTGCCGTTTGACTGCTGCTTCCCATCCTGATGCTGGATGCAGCGTTTCAGTGGGATGGAGAGCCTGGGAGGTACTTTGGGATAGACAGGGTTAGCAAATCTGTAATCCTGCTGACTGACTTCACCCTCACACTCAGTTTATCACCCAGAAGCAGCACCACTGAGGCCAGCGGCTGGTACCCTTATGAAAGTGGTGCCAGAGGGCAGTTACACTCCCAGTTCTCCCAAATTCTTGCGCAGCTCTGATCCAAGCCTCTTGTGCAAGTAAGAGAGGTCCAGATGGCAAGCAGTTAGATGCACCGTAAGAGCAGGGATGAGGATGAAGTGTTAATCAGGGAGGGGAACAAGGGTCTGTAGCTCCCCCATTGGCGATACCCAAGGATACATGAAGGGATTACACCCGTGCATCCCCTACCCCAAACCCCATCCCCATTAAGGCTGTCCCTGCCCTGGGTGAAAAAGTGGGCAAAATGGCTCTCCGCAAACAGCCCCATGTCAGAAGACAGCCCCGCTGGGATCCTGCCTGCCATTTCCTTTCACTTCCCCTACTTCAGCAGGGCCAAGGCAGGAGAACGGGGCTAACCATCTGGTCCACGGGTGTAAAATCAACACACACACTTTCAATGGAAAAATGCAATTCAAAGTACAGTGAAGCACAGAGCCCTTTTCTTTTCTGGAAGATCGCAGTACCTGGCACCTCATAAGTTTGCCCCTGATTATAGAAACAGCTGGAGAGGGACCTTGCACTGCCGCCTGACACATTTTCTTTGGACGGAAAATACTTTTAGTCTTTAAGTGTTGTAAAGCAATAACCCAGCACAATAGCAAGTTCTCGTGACCTGATGTGTTCCCTCTGTTTTTCAGACGAAGGAGCCCCACAGCAAAGGAGACTCGCTGCCCAAGCCCGAGCCCAGGCCCCTCTGGGGCGGCGAGGAGGCAGGTACGGGCAGCGCGTGGCAGGGTGGGCAGCGGGGCCGGGGCGGCATGGGGGCCGAGCGGGCAGAGCTCTTTGAGGGAGGCTGCTTCTGATGCGCCTTTATTCAGGGCTGAAGTGCTTTGTCCCCAAGCCAAGCTTAATTGAAGGATGTTTTTCACGTCAAAACGAGACACAGGCTCTCACCCACAGAGTGTTTGCTGGACGACAGCAACAACAACAACAACTCACTTGCGTGCAGGACAGCCGCAGTCCACAATGTGCTGCACAAAGGCTCCTGAGGAATTATGCCATGGCATAATGAGGAGAAACAAAAGTATTGTAACAGATCTGTTTAATAAGCCATCAGCCACGTTTTGGCATTGATCTGCTACGTGAGCAGAGCTCTCGTGAGCTCCCAGCAAGAGCCCTGTGAATACGTCCGAGGGCAAAAGTGGCCACTCAGTGACCCCTGGTCTGTGCACAGGAGGACTGAGGACACAAGCACTGTGCAGATGAGAAGCTTCGTTAGTTTTACAAGAAGGAAGAAAGTACAGCATAGACAGCATAAACTCAGTATGTCAGGCTCACACACATCCTTCTGACTCTGTCTCCTTTCTGTCTTGGGGTTTTGCTTTTGGGACTGGATGTGGGGACTTTTGTGCTTTTTTTGTCTTTACTTCTCTTTCTCTTATGATAAGCTTAGATCTTATTTACAAATGAAGAGTGTACCAGATTAACTCAGACTGTTGGTGCTGTGGTTGGATGACATGTCAGAACTGCATTCAAGCCAAGAAAAGAAATGCCTCAAAAATGCTGTGGCTACACAGTGCAAATTTCCCAGTAAACATAAACCGCTCCTAGCATGACAAGTAGCTGTCAGATCCTGAGGCAGATTTCACTTGAATAGTCTGGGGATTTTCTTCCTGCTCTCTCTGCCATTTTTGTAACTGTCCCCCTGGGAAACATCCCAGAAGCCTCTGTCCCCATTAGGAGGAAATCTTTCACTTCCTCACTTTGATTTTGAATGCTTAATGCTACTGGTTAATTCCCCTGACCTATAACCAGTCTTGGCTTCTATGCATACAGATTAAATGCTGATCTAGATGATAAACTTTCATGAAACAAGTTTAGAAATATATTTAATTAACTAAACACCCTCACTCCTTTGTGAGATCTTATTGTGGTGTGTGAATGTTGCAGGTTACACTGATTCCTAAGCAATGTTAGCTATAGCCATAATAAATTTTTTTCTAAAATATGGGAGTCCACACAGGGTAGCTCCACTGATTTAACTAATTTGAGCGGTGCTTTCTTCTGCCTGAAACGCAGCAGCCCAGTGACCCACCTTACCATCTGCCAGCTCCACAGGCAGTGTGAGGGCTCTCAATCCCCCTCCCGCTCGCTCCTGCCCTCTCTTCTCTACCAGAAGTTATTGTCCTCTCAGCTAGGTCAAGAGCTGCCTACACGTGAAACCAGATCTGGGGAATGACCCAGTTAAAAATACAGTATTTAGGGGCCGTTTTTTGGCAGTGGTGATGGGATGGGGGTGCTGTTCTTTTTCTTACCTGGGTTGATTAGGTATCCAGGCTAATTTCAGTTAAAGCAGAAGCCGTGCTCATGGTTTACCACTTTGGGACCTAGTCCCAGGGTGGCTGAACTTTAAGGGCTCTTCTGCCATGACACAACTGCCCTAAATGGTTCCTTCAATGTGAGGTTGCACTGGTTGGCTGGGCAGGGACACTTAGGATAACATCTTAACTCACCTTTGATTTTTAAATGTTTTCCAGTGGTTCTACCTAAGAAGCATTTAACAACTACTTCACCATATCAGTTAATTGAACGTGATTAAAACCCAATTGCTTCACCATGGCAAACTTGGTAGCCAGTTCCTAGGCATCTGTAAAAATGCCATAATAGGGCTAAAGCAGTGTTTCTTCCTAGGTTTCTACAACAGCAATCAAAGGTAATCTTGTTTAGCACCTGCATAATCCCCTCAGTCAGGACTGAAGTAGTATGTTTGTATTCTAGTTACATACTGGCTCTTGATTATGCCAGAGGACGTAAGCCGTTTTGAAGCAAAAGCTTGAACTCTTGGGTTCCCAGCCCAAAGCAGAGTCAGTCTTATGACTCGGCCATTTTGTGCTGTGTTTACATGACAAAATTGGGTGTCCTTGGGGATGATTGCAACAGGCAAAAAAATTCCTTGGTCAGAGGATGAGAAGCAAGAAAAGACAGGATATAACCATGAGAAAGCAATTTTTAAATAATTTCTCCAAATGATCTTTAAAAGCTTTATCAAAGATCTGTCTGTCTTAATGAAGGAGCAGTTGTCCTAAGCCTACTGTGACCTTTGAAAGAAGTGTGTGAACTGTCTACAGACTCAAACCATGGGTAACATTTATAGAATTCTCCCATTATTTATCTTATATAAATACATATATCTCTTGGGCTTGCAAAGTAAATGGAAACAGAAACAAAGGCCTGCCATCTGTGGTTTCTACCACTGGATAATCTGGAATTGCTGAGCATAACATTAAACAGTGCCACAGCAAAAAAGACATTGCTATCCATTCTTCACAGGTGACTCTGCCTTCATCTGAGCTCCACCAGCTCTTAAACCATGGAGGGGAAACGCCCTCCCCACACTAGTGCCAATGCAACAGGCAAATCACAGGAGGTGGGAAACCATCCCTAGGATGCTTTGCATTTCCACACATTCATTGAGCTCAAAGATACACTGTTAGCAAGATGCAGCTCCTACTTTTCTACATCATTTATCTCAAATTGTTCTTAATAATTTGGATCTAAAGTGCCTATTAAATTGTCATGGTTTAACCTCAGTTGGCGACTGAGCACCACGCAGCTGCTCGCTCATTCCCCCCCAGTGGGACGGGGGAGAGAATCGGAAGGGTAAAAGTGAGAAAACTCGTGGGTTGAGATAAAGACAGTTTAATAGGTAAAGCAAAAGCCGCACACGCAAGCAAAGCAAAACAAGGAATTCATTCACTGCTTCCCATGGGCAGGCAGGTGTTCAGCCATCTCCAGGAAAGCAGGGCTCCATCACGCCTAGCGGTTACTTGGGAAGACGAACGCCATCACTCTAAACGTCCCCCCCTTCCTTCTTCTTCCCCCAGCTTTATATACTGAGCATGACGTCACATGGTGTGGAATATCCCTTTGGCCAGTTTGGGTCAGCTGTCCTGGCTGTGCCCCCTCCCCGCTCCTTTTGCACCTCCAGCCTTCTCAGTGGGTAGAGCATGGGAAGCTGAAAAGTCCTTGACTGGTGTAAGCATTACCTAGCAACAACTAAAACATCGGTGTGTTATCAACATTGTTCTCACCCTAAATCCAAAACACAGCACTGTACCAGCTACTAGGAAGGAAATTAACTCTATCCCTGCCGAAACCAGGACATAAATAAAGCTCAAAAATGTGTGATACTTAACGCCTCTAGTTTGCAGTGCCAGGCTTATAGCAGTCATGCCAATTCTTGCAACTTGATGATGAGTCTCATGATATTTCAAGTTTCCTTTACATATACCTACATGCTTGACCTAGGAGACTGGGAATGGTGTTTGGATACTTAATATTTGTGGCTGAAGAGAAAATGTGAGACTGTGAGGCACCTGGATGCTCTGAAACCAGAAGGCAAGAATGAATTTACCATTGATTGTTTTTGTTTTAAAATGGTGTGTAAACAAATTTTATAACTTGAGGACAGTGTCTGGACTCGTAATTTTGGAATGCTTTAGGTTTCCAACACTGTTCACATTAGCAGCCATTTCATTTTCAGTCCTCTGTTCCTGTCTACTCAATTCAATTCACTACAGCATTTCACAATCGAGCTGGCAGTGCCAACTGCCTATCCAGCACAGGATTACGGTAGTCTGAGCAGCAAGCACTTACTTGTGCCACACACTGCTCACACCAGGAGGAAAGCAGCTGTCCCTGGCCCAAAATACTGCCGTTCAAGAGCTCAGCTCTGTGTGATTTTTGACCTTCATGCTGAATATGTCTATATTAATGACTTTCACCATGATAATGAGACTTACGAGTGTTTACTCAACCAGTTTTACCAAAGCTATTTGGGATCTTTCCCAGTCATTTTGTCTGCAGGCTACAAAGCAGAGTATTTTTCTAAACCTAGTCTGCTTCCCAAATACTATTTCTCATTGTTACATCTATAGCACTCATTCAAACCAGCATTTCAGCATTAGACATAGTATTATCATCTCAGACATTCAACGTTCATGAGGTAACATGCTCTCTCCCTTCTCTTTCTCCATTCTTCCCCACACTTGAACTTTAAAATGGTGGACTTTTTATTTTAATTTGAGGCTTTAGAGTTTTCTTGGATCATATTTCACCATGAGGACTAGAAACTCATTACTAAGAGAGGGAGAAAGGGGAAGGGAAGGGAAGGGAAGGGAAGGGAAGGGAAGGGAAGGGAAAGGAAAGGAGAGGAAAGGAGAGGAAAGGAGAGGAAAGGAGAGGAAAGGAGAGGAAAGGAGAGGAAAGGAGAGGAAAGGAAAGGAAAGGAAAGGAAAGGAAAGGAAAGGAAAGGAAAGGAAAGGAAAGGAAAGGAAAGGAAAGGAAAGGAAAGGAAAGGAAAGGAAAGGAAAGGAAAGGAAAGGAAAGGAAAGGAAAGGAAAGGTTTTTATGAGACAGATCCCATGATCTTTTTCATGTATTTGCACCTGCTGGGCCTGATTTTCTGCTGCTCAGCCCAAAGCTCTGCAGAATGCTACTACTTAGATTTGATATCATTTTACACCTACTGTGGTATTCACTCTAGCAGATATCAGTGGTTACCCAAGAAGCAAACCAACAGATAATCAGTCTGTCGGGTTTCCAGGCTTAATGCACTTGTTAACATTGGTAATTTAATGCTCTCAACTACACTTGGAAGTTAAAAGCCCCTTGAACAGAGAGGGAAAGAGGTGTAGAAGGCTGAGGTGTAGTTTCCATTTTTGACAGTTTATCTACAGAGCATATGCATGGGGAGATCTGCTTTTGCAGTGGGAATTAATGGACTGTCCCCTCCTGTATGAGAATATATGGTGCCTCAAGGGAACAGCAGCCAGAGAGACAGAAATGTAATAATTGGGGCATTTGCTGGAAATTTCCCCTAGGTGCTGCACCTCATCTTGCAGCTCCATTTTATACATTTCTGCAGATTGCACTGCAAACCATGATATGCAGTGTAATTGAAAACAGCCTATACAGTCAAAGAGCAGATGGAAGAAAAATGAATGAATGAATGAATGAATGAATGAATGAATGAAAAATAACCCTGAAGGGACAGTAAAAAACATTCTTTCTCTTTTCTCCTCCTTGAGAAGTTAAAAAAAGCCTCCATGAGACCTGTTGCTTGCTTGACTGGCAGGATGCTATTCCACAGTTCAGTGCAAATGTTGAGCCCAAGAACGGTTCTCTGAAGTCCTGTATGGATATTCTTGTCTGGGAGCGCCAGAAAGCTTCCTTTTGCACTTACGGAGTTTGCACTGAAGAAAACCGGATGGGTGCCCCCCATTTGGGAGCACAGAGCCCTCAATTCAGTGCTCTTTGCTGTCTGTGAGGACTGGAAACAGAAATGTAATTCCTAAACATACCTGTGTTTGAAATGCAGAAGCATGGCGTTTCCCCCATACGAAGCTCCCTGAGCTGACCTCGCCTGAGCGCGAGAGAGAGGATCGCCCCACTGACCCAGCCCTTCTCCCTAGCCCTGCTCTCCCCCCCCCATCACTCTGTGCTCCAGCTGTGCTTCAGGTACACAGCAATGAAGTCAGTCGGTGCCTCTCTGCAAGGAAACTGTCAGTCTGATTCAGCTGGTTGTGGAAACTAAGAGTTTGTTTTTCAGACTGGTTATCAGGATGGTCATTTTTTTCTCACTTTCCCACATCAGCTGACCATCATACTTGGCTACTTTTGTCCTTTCAACACATTTTTTTAAATTGATCTCCAAACCAGCCTTGGTATTTTTCTTGCCAATATGTGTCTCTTTGAAAAAACTAAGGTTTTACTCCCCAAAACCTAACAATTTGATAATTTGCTTTCATAATACACAAATTTTAAAGATTACAATTTCAAGCCCGTGGCATTTCTCAGTTTAATGAAACGTCAGCTTTTGTTCTACTTTTCCCTCGTCTTTTCCAATAAAGCTCTTTTTCCTGACACAAAAGCTAGCGCAATTAAAAATGTGATGAAACTGCTCTAAAGGCACAGCTTGAAATTCAGCTTTGCAACTTATAGAAGATAATTATTTCACGTTTTATTTTTCTTTTAATGTATTCATTTATACACTACAACATGGTAGCAGATCAAAGGTCTAATAGAGCTTAATTGCAGTTAATATAAATGTCTGTGTCATACTGAACTTGCACTAAAAAAGAAATGTAACAGTCTGGGTTGAAGGCAAGTGAAGTCATTCCAGATTTACCTGCAGGACAGCCTTGTGCCGATCTGCAGCCAGCAGTGTCAGGCAGCAAGCAGGGCTCCATGGCAGCTCAGATGCTGCAACCTGGAAGGTCTGTGGTGACCGCCCATTCTAAATTTTTTGTGAAAAATTGTGTTCCCAGTATTTGTAGCTCCAAAGAGTTTTTTCTCAAATCCAAACCAAAACAATAGTCTCACCTTTCTTCAGACCTCTGCAAAGGCGGTGGTGGTGTCACAGGTTGTCACTCTGGCTTTTGTGGCAATGAATGGAGAGGAACAGTCCACCATTTTTCTGTCTGAGGAGGAGAAGAATCAGTCCCTAACTGTGTCCTTTTCTCTCCCCTGACTATGAAGGAAGGCTAGATGAAGGTTTAACTTAAAAAACTTCAGCGATGAGGATTCCTCAATACCCCTCTACTCCTTTCTTTCCTGCTCCAAGCATTGTGTTACTGTCCTTCGAGTCCCATTTTCTCGGAGAGCCCATGCAGATATAACACAGAGCTAAGTATCTGTATTTTTCAGTCAATTTTATTAAAAAATTTGCTTCTTGTTCTGTCAAGTGATAAATCTGGTGTCTGACATACCACAGAATATGGTGAAGGAGGCCAGCACTAAATTAGCCAAGCCCAGGCCATGGACGGCTTTCTTCCAGTGTGGCAGTAGATGAGACTTCTAGAGGAACTAAAACATTGGTGCAGTGGTGGGGGACGAAGGTGAATGCTGCAGTGACGAGGAGGCACCACATCCATTGCTCTCCCAGGTGGCAGAAGGATATCCAGATCTGACCTTTTCTCTTACCCTAACATTTCCTTTCACCACCATGTATTTTCCAGCCAGCATCTAAACTGCATGTTTCCCCAGCGGGGATCCACATCTTGGCTGGCAAAACCTAATGGAAAGCCCTTTTACCTGGAGTCTTGCCAGTGAAAAGAACTCCAGGCCTTATATTTTTGAAAAGCAGTATGAGGGGCATCATCCACAAGCTTTTTGTGCAGTTATTCAGCTAAGCAATAAATCACACAGAAGCATGGGTTGTTTTAAGATTAATAGAGAAAAGCTCTAGGAAAATGTGGCACAGAAGAGAAGCTGAGTATCAGGAGTCTCCTGGATGTTCATTTGGATTGCTTGGCTCCTGCCCAAGGAGAACTATTGCTATGTATTTTATAGGCATTAAGATAAACTTAAAGAAGTGGTTATAAAAAAAGAAAAAAAATAAAAGGCCATATTGAATCATGCCCCCACAGAAAAGTTAAAATACTCAGTTGCTATAATTTTTCTGTATCTTATTGCTGTTGTTTCTGAAGGTGACCTTGAAATTGTGAACGTGCCCATGTTGCTTCCTTACAAAGAAAAAAGATAATATTTTGTCTTTTGTAATGCAAGCGCAAGGTGTCTCTGTATTGTATTTTTCTGCAATATATTTTGCAAGAGAAATCTCTGTGACTGCACTCCTCAAAGGGTGACGTTTGTCCAGGAAGGGGGAACCCTAACCAAGGTAGTGTACCACATACCGGCACGTCCGTTGTTCATCAGCCCTCACCATCACACAGTAGAAATGGATCCCATAACAACAGCCTGACTGAGAAGACATTTAATGGTTTTCACACCTATGCAAATACTCCAAGGTAAATGTACTTAAGAGAGAAGGGCTAACTAAGGCTTGCTATTCATTATCCCCTAATTACCTTTCAGGGCCTTAGGCAGAGAGCTGGCTGTCCCCAGACTGATTGCTTTAGCAAAAAGGGGAAAGCTTCCTCAAAGAAACCTACTGCTTTTCCAGCTCCTACAGAGGAGATAGAAGGCTTCTGTCCATGTGAAGAAAAAACTACGTCGTAAACTTTTTCACGTAAAATGTAGCAATGACCGATGTCTATGACTGTATTAAAGGCTCAAAAACCTTCCCACTTCTCAGGAACCAGGGGAGTACGGGGTATGATCCCAGCTGCCGGCATGAAAAAGGATTAATTTTAAATGATGTCAACAATCATATCATTCCTTGATACCTTCCGTAGTCTGAAGGAGATACTTATATCCGCTTTGTCACTGTACACCTCAGAAGGCAATTTGTGAGTATCAGTTCAGTGGTTAGGGAAATGAATTCAAAACCTTTTATTATAATCAGACTTTAATATGTTGGAACGAAATTGCTTAGTTTACCTGAGATGATACACTATCATTTTCATTTAGCCTATCACATCATTCAAACAACATTGTCTGGAGATAATTAGTGAAGAAGACAAGCTCTTGTCTGCCTAAAACACAGCAGCATAAACTCATTTACTGCAAATTAAAACAGATGGAAAATTGCTGTTGCTTTTAATATAGCCGCACAAAAAAATAAGTTTGCAAGTATGTTAAAAGTAATCGTAGCAAATGCAAGATTGTGGCTTACAACCTATGTCCTAAACAAGGTATTTGAAGCATCCCAGTAAAAATAAGTGAATTTATTCATAAGAAGGAATTGGAAACTGTAAAAGAAACACGTCTCCACAAAAAGCACTGGATGCCTATGGACAGTCCCAGGAAAAAAAAAAAAATGAACAAAGATTTCATTAGAATAACTCAGAGAAAAGTCATAAATATTGAAACAACAAATAAAGAACTTTTATTCTATAAACACACATATGCATCATCACATGGCTGTGAATCATCCCACTAAAACTAAGGAGGCTACTTGCGTATCTAAAAATAAATACACTGGTTTGTAGAACTGAGAGTATACGTTCTAATACAGGGTGACCTACCATGCCCTGGGGTCTGTACATATCCTTTAAGATGAAATATAACATCATCTGCAGGACTACTTTAGAATCAGACTGTAGCGCAGGAGCAGCCTGACTGGGGGATAGAGATACTTCTCTATCCGCACAAACTTTTTCCTCTTACGTCTGTTGTTACACGACAGATGTATCAGAATTGCAACACGGTTTTAACCACAGAAACTACAGGTTCTGCTCTGCTGGGCACATGTTTGCTAGGCTCTCAGCGTTGCGCTCTGCCTGCACATCTTCCAGCACCCGCAAGAACGTAGAGTTTTGAAAGGCAGTGAAAACTGAAGGGACACTGTCTGCATGAAATACATTCAGTTTAAAGCAAGAGTTAGAGGTATGCACAAGTATTTCACCTATGCCAGAATTACCGTAACTGTTCAGGTTTGTTTATATTATCCTTCCCTTAAAAAAAAAAAAAAAAAAAAATTCCTTCTCTTCCACTTCAGGAGGGACTGGCTAACTGAGGGACAGCATGGTGAACTCTACACTAAGTGTTTTGAGAAGACAGGTACATGATTTTGCAGTGTTAGAGTGCTGCTCAGAGGCGCCCTGTGGGTTGCTCAGCCCATCCCACCCCTATGGCCAGCACTGGAGCAGGTCAGTGTGGCTTTGTCTGGTTGAGGCTTGGAAACCTCCAGGGACAGGGTTTCCTCCAACTCTCAAGAAAGCCTGTTCCCAGGCTGCATTACCCTCCCGGTGGGCATTTTGTTTCCTAATGTCTAAGCTGAACACTCATCTTGCTGTCATTGCCCCCTCTTGCACCTTCTGTTACCACTGAGAAGAGTTGGGCTCTGGTGTCGTTGTAGCTCCTTGTCATGAAGTCACAGGCTGCTGTTCAACGGCCTTTGGCCTCCTCTTCATCAGATTACACAAGCCCAGCTCTTGAGCCTCTCCTCAGTGGTCCTGTGCACTAGACCCCTGACCATCCTGGTAGCCCTCCACTCTGGCCCTCTCCAGTTTCTCGACATCC
This sequence comes from Aptenodytes forsteri, assembly GCF_000699145.1. Taxonomy (NCBI): domain Eukaryota; kingdom Metazoa; phylum Chordata; class Aves; order Sphenisciformes; family Spheniscidae; genus Aptenodytes; species Aptenodytes forsteri. The sequence continues at coordinate 10,927,577 of NW_008795490.1, forward strand.
TTCTTGAAGTGAGTGGCCAAAACTGTGCAGTTTTCCATATTCTATTTGACTCCACCCTATGAAATAAAAATGTGAGAAAGTGATCTCTTTCACTTGAAATAATTTTGAAGATTACTTGGAACTCATGATGTTCCTCTGAAGGTGACTGTAGCTGATGATGTTGCTGTCAGAGCGCTGGCTTCAACTCAAAGCAGCCAGGAAGAAAGAAAGGCCTAAGGGAGAAAAGAAAGTGAAATGCAGGAGCAGACTAACGAAAAAAGATCACTCCAAGGACCAGTGGAAAGGATGGAAAGAAGACAGAGGGAAAACAAGGCTGAAAAAGAAGAGCAAGGGAGCAGTGCAGAAAATTATGCCCTGTCACTATTGTTACACTGTGATCCAGGACAAATGTAGACTAATATGATCTACTTAGCAAATGGGGATGGGTCATGTTTGAAATAATTTAAGCTAACAAGTTTCATCTCTAGAGAGGGGAAAGCCAACGGCAAAAAGAGTCCTCCAAATAATTGCCTCCCTCTACATTGCACTGAGTATGTTGCTCAGGAGCTTTACCATGACAGCCCTTGAAATAGGTCTTTCATTTATTTCAGTCCCTTTATAACTCTGTAGGAGCATTACACTTCTGTCCTGGAGGGGGAGGTCCAAAATAGCCTCTGTCAGGGATTTTGCCTCTGCTTTCTGTGCTGCCCACTTGCACCAGCATATCCAAGCTTGCCTCTGCCTCCCAGCTGACTGAGGAGTGACTGAATAAGGAGAACCAAATCTGAAACTTGAATTGGTCCTCCTGGAAATGCTATTTGAAGTCTTCCAAAACAATGAATAAATTGTCCATACACGGACTTCCTCTAAAAATTACTTCATTGCATTGAGGGCAGTACACTACCCTCCCCACAACTCTGCAAAAATCTGACTAACAACAACTTGCTCAAGAGCTAATGGATAAGCAGAACTTCACTTTACACAAGAAAAACTGTCATATTTTTGGACTCAGCTTCTGGGAAAAAAAAATTAACAATCACGTGACAAAACCAAAGGAGCGAACAGCCCTGACATTACGGGGGTTGGCAGTGTACTCCAGACCAGCCAATGTTTACGGAAAGATGAGAGCTAAACTTCTCTCCTGTCAAATCTGTGCACGGTAAAGAAGTGCCTTGCCAGGCAAGATCAGAAAGGGCTTTCATCGTGTTCGCACCTTGCTGCCTTGCATACTTCCCTGGAGTTTTTGTAGCATAGATGGGACTGTATCCCAGAGTTTTTGGAGGCAAAAGAGAACCAATTCCCGTCAGAAAAGACAGCCTTGAAAATAGCTTTCTCTTTCTATAGAAGTCAGAGTGTTGTCTGTGATTCTTGCAGCCCAGAATGGCTCTACAACACTCCACAGTTTCAGCGGGATGTTGTGTTGTGCGTGACCTGCCTTCGGCTGTTGTGCCGTGTTGCTATGCGCTTATGCTGACAGCTGTTGCATTTCGCTCCAAATTAGCGCCTGCCTTTCGCTCCGGTGTGAAGTAATACCTACATGCAGGGCCAGATTCCAGTTCGCTATGGAAATGCCCCCAAAACAAGTGAAAATACTACCAAAACAGATGCTTTGTACCCATTTCCTGATCAGTCACACACGATACTTCCTCTTTCTAGATGGAGTTCCCCACGCGCTCCCACACCAGTTCCCTTTATTTTCTTTCCTAGCAGTCTAAACATTTCGTGTTGTGAAAAGAATTCAGCACCTCAGAGGTTCCACATTTCCTGTAAGCCGGCCCTGCAGAAGTGTCAGGATGCTGAGCCATGCTCGTGAATGATGGCGTACAGCCTGGAAGCCCATTTTTCTTCCTGCGGAGCCAATTCGAAGTAAAATGTGATTTTGAAACCTATTTGAAGATCTTCCGGGAAAACGATAGCGAGTGATGAAAGAGGACCTTTTGCAAGTCAATAGCTGTAAGATACTGATCAAATAGTTCTTCATCAGTTTAGCATTCTTCAATTGCTTTAAGAGCATTTGAATTGCCACTTCAGTCCAACCAAAGGTCTGCTTGGCCCAGGACCACATCTCCAGTCATGGTCAGTTTTAGATACCGTTCAGAGGTGTTTCTCAGCCTGTGGCCTCTGCAGTACTGGTAGTCATTAAACACCGGATGGTGACCTGAAAAATGGTCACTTTTTTTTCTAAGTAATCAGTCAAAGGAAACACAGAAATAGAAGTAATAATATTCTCCAAACATTCTTGAAAAAGGCAAGTGAGTGAACGCTCAAAGCTTAGCTTCATTATGGTTGTTTGTGAATTTAAACCTTATAGCTTTGTTGTACAAGGTGGTCCGTGGGTCGTTTTCCAAAAACCTAAGCAATTCCTGAATTAACAGGATTTGAGAGACACTGTTAAAGGGGAAGGCACAAGATACTCAGAAACGCTCAGAGAAGTTTATTTCCTATCCCGGCAGCCACAAATAGGCTTATACAACAAAGTGGGACCTGATGTCTCAGGCTCATAATATTCTTCAATATTTAAAAACACCACATCTGAGAATAAAAATGCATATAAAGAAAAAACACTCATTATATTAATGAATTAATATTGGTTCTCACAGTTTCTAACATCATAACAGCCTTCCCCCCCGAAGAACAATTCACATTTTCCTATTAAGCTGTCTTTAACAAATGTGTTCACTAGTTCATTAGTCATTACTGTGCATATAAGTATGTTCCAGTGCGCACAAATGCACGAATAGAAGTTCGTTTATATTATTATGATTCTATGATTCTATGATTCT
>NW_008795490.1:10930868-10937874 GCF_000699145.1 Aptenodytes forsteri
TGTTTCTATGATTCTATGATTCTATGATTTTATTCTATGACTCAGCTCACACAGCCAAAGTGACTTGGAAGTTTACTAGTTGTGGTTGCAGCACCTAAAGACAAATATACTTGAAATAACCAGGGTGAATGCTCTGGGGCTTGACTGATTACAGATCTTTCATCAGTGGGACCTGAGACAAGATGAAAGAGCTGTAAGTTCTGTGTATGCTGTTCAAATTAGAAAAGTTAAACAAGCTAGAATAAATATATATTAAATGAAAAACACAATCACAGCAATAAATATATATGTATACATAACACTGAAGATGAGAAAAACGTGGCCTGTAAAAAATACTTCAGAGTGCTATCTCCAGACAAAGCTGAGCATACTTTACTACCATGTACTATCCATTTTGAAGCAGGTAAAGTGAAATCGAAAAAGCATTACGCAGATGCAGAGAGTTACTACTCAGCTGAATCTGGCATATGCAGCTCATTGTGTATTTTATACTTTTCGTATTTCAAATGCTGGCACAAACAGATTTTCTTTCTTTCCGAGAAATTCCCTTCCTTTCTCTGCTCCTTGTCTGCCTATATGTCATTTCTGTAAAAAGCGCTAAGAATCTCAAAATTGCAGAACGGGTCAAAACTAGAGCTTTAGTTGCAAACCTCATGGAAACTGGGAGAAGACAGCATTTGATTATGATTCAGAATCCAATAGCTGTGATTTCAACCACTGTTTTGAGTCAGTCAGTCTGGGTCAGTCACTAAATGAGCAAAATTGTTGTCAAGTTTTGCCTTGTAGGAGGTGGGCTATATGTCCAATGAGTTGAGCATGGGACTGAAAGTCACAAGCCCTACAAAATGCTTATTCTATTTCAGGCTCATCACATGACAATGACCCAAGTCATCCAGCTTCCCCATCTCTTCATTCTTTAAAATGTCACTGTTAATATTTGCCTGTGTAGGGCTTAAAGCGCTCTGGATAAAAACATGCATAAGTGAAAATCATCGCTAAGTGAAAATCATGAATACTGGCACTAGTAACACAATTCCTTATAACTGTAGAGAAGTCCTCAGTGCTATGCTTTGCAAGGGACTAAAGCTGCCATTGGCAGCTACATTGTGCATAGCCTTTCTGTATTTAAACTGTATGTTTGCCCTCAGTGGTTCATCTGTCTACACAAGTGGTACAACACCAAAGGCCAAAAGTTTTGTTTTCAATCCGCTATCTCACTGGACAGTACTTTGCTTAACCTCTTTATGCTTCAATTTCTTCACCTGGAACTTTATCTGTGTTTCTAAGAACCCCACTGTCAACAAAATATGAACTGCTTAGTAATGTTTCCTATATTGCAGCAGGCTGAGACGTGTTTGCAACATGCCAGAGTTCCAGGAGTTAATTTTTCTAATGCCCTGTTAAAAATACATGGAGAAGGCTGATTCTCTTTCTTCTGGTCTTTTTTTTTTTTTTTTTTTTTTTTTTTTTTTTTTTTTTTTTTCCCTGAAGAGAATATTCTACAGCATTATTCTACAGCATTATTAAACCTGTCTTGTATGAAAGATCAATGCATGATATTCAGCGAGCCAGAGCGGAGATGTGTTGCGTTCATCTCACTGCAGGTATAGAGATTAGCGTCACACTGAGAATTATGTACCAGTCACACTGCATTCGCCAGTAATCCGATACGCTAGACCTGCTCTTCCCCATTCCTGTATGCAAATATTTTCTGAAAAAAGAACAGTCTTATAAGGTTCTGATGGGAAGTGTTACAGAAGTATCAGCAACTGCTTGGAGCATGGCACACTTCCCAATCTGTATCCTTTTTTTACGAGGTCAAAATGACAACACAGCCAATGTGTGTAAGATCAGTGGTACTACGCTTACTGTTTGCCTTGCACACTGACTAAGCGGGCTGGGATACATGTCTGCCTCCAGCTTCGGCGGTGCCAGCTGAAGAGGCTGTGCGCAGGTGCTCATCACCTGGCTGACTAATGCGAGTTAGTGGGAGCTCCCACATGGAGATCTGCCAGCTGATCCAAGGGTTGGTAACACCCACCATGTGGATGCTGATGAGCAGCTGCAGACGCACTGGGGCGAGGAAGCCCTTGCTGAAGGCTGGAAAGGTCAAGTACTCACAGCCTGTGGTCTATTGCATGCTTATGCATGGGTGGGTGTCTGTGCTTGTCAAAACCTCCTGATTCTTATCCTTGAATTGGATGAAAATTTTGAGATAGTCAAGCTCGAGTTAAGAGGAAGAGACAAGAAACCTCAGAGGTAAAGTTGTTGGACCTGATATACGTAGCAGCGAATGCAAGTCTATATGTTACACAGCCAGCCAGGCTAGATGTTACAGCAGATCTTTTTGGTCCTGAAGTCTAGTAAACCTATGGCCGAAACACTTGAGCTTGACTGCCTGAAGTTAAGCTCTTCTTTGTGGAATCACATAAAGCATTTACAAAAAAGTAAAGGCAGCTTCTATCAAAGTAAATGAAACCCATATCAAAGGTTGCCAATTCACTTTAGGGCTTAAGGTGTTAAAAAAATTTGGACTAATTGGAATACTACAAAGAGATTCACAGTACAGTGAACGACTGAACAGGTTTGAAAGTAGCATCTGGAAGCGAAAAAAAGAAATTAATGCTGCAGATGTTTGTGGCTTTTTCTTTCTGTGTCTGCCTGTGAAACAGCTGTGGGTATTTTTTGTCTTACAGTAATATTCTTTGTGGTGATCATGTGCTGTGGGAAAAGCACTTTCCTGGCATTTCCGACATGTTGGACGGTGGCAGGTGACACTACCAGTTGCCAGTTCAATGTGGATATAGTTATACTTCCTTCCCTTCCCCGCAAATCTGGATTCAGGTCCTTTCTCGAATCACAAGAGAACCTTTTAGGTGTCAGTGTTTTCAAGTCCCACATTTTTCACTGTGATTGGTAGCTCCTGCTGGTAAGGGAACCAGGGCTATAGTAATATCAGGTATCTAGGTAGGATTCCACCAAGGTACAGCAGATGCCTGCAGTGCCTGCTCTGGCTCTTGCCATCCCAAATTGTCCGCTTACAACGCATGTAATTATGCGAATGAGGTTGGCAGATATGGAATATATATTGCTGTACAGTAATCTTAATCCAGTTATTAGAATGGGAGAAAGTTAACTTTGCATTTAATTTTTGGTTCTGCCACAGACTTCCCTCGGATGAGACACATTGTCTACCCTGTGGTTTAATTCCCACTTTTATAAAATAGAACTAATGCCTCCACATCTTTCTGAGATGATATCAGGCACAGTGCAAGGCAAGATAACGTCAACGAACTTCAAGAAAGCTGGTATGTCTTGTCTATCCAGCACAATACAGAACCATGCAGGGCTACTAGCTTGAAGCCAAGATACGTAATTCATCCTTGAGGAGCACTATGGAGCATTATACCAATGTTACAAGTCTTCTCCCAAGTCTGTAGCTAGACTGAACTGAGCCAGGTCAGGAATCTCTGCCTATCATGAATGGTATTTAAACTTGCCCTAAGATTTTATCTTTTTATAGAAATATATGTAAATCAGGAAAAAAATGACCAGCTGTCTCTGGGTATGTTGACAGTATGATCCTTTTTAAAATAATTCCATAACTTTTACATGTGAAGCTTCAGAAGTAACAAAAAAATCACCTGTGATTCAAAAATGCCTCTACCTACCTGTGGGTTTCAGGCCCAAATTCCTTCAACTCAACATTAGACACTGCCTGATTCAGGCCACAGATGCACTGAGTTGCCTCCAGGGTGCTTATTTGTCTCTTCTGACCAAGGAGGGTACCTTTGCTGACTATATGCCTACCTCAAATGCCAAAACTTAAGAAGGGTAAATATATTATGACTGAATATATAAATACATATTTTGACTCCATTTTGGACCAGTTACCTGGGGCAAAATTAACACTTCTTCCCTCACCCTGTAGCTTAGGCTAATTAGTCTACCCTCAGAAATACTGTAATAACCCCACTGAAAGCAACGGACCCAGATAACTAAGTGGCAAATATGTCCTAAAATAATAGATTGCTAGAGAGAAATCCCTATAGATAAAGCCCTGTTTAGTGTGCATGTTGTGCATTCTTCTGCCCAGGAAGCCTCTTACACTTCCTGAAAGAAAATCTAGAAATAATAAGGAATATTAAAGCAGTCAACATAATGGCAAGAGACATGGTGCTATCACCAAGAGGAAAAGCATTAAGACCTGACAGCGTGAGCCTCCCTTTAGCAGGCCTCTGTTTTCACATCCAATTCATCTCCAAGAATTCAAGTTGCTGTTTTGAGTTAGCAGCCAGCTGAACCTCTCTCTAGCAAAAATTCCTCTCTTCGACTAATTTGCTCACTATTTACAGCATTTGGTGCCTTAACTCCAAGGTTGCTGGAGGACTTACAGGCTTAAAGAGATCTTTCTTTTAAGATAATGAACTACAATGGTGATGATGGGGGTTTTGTATACACATAAAAGGCATTGAGATATCATGGTAGCAAACACCTTGTGGAACACTAGATGAAGAGATAAGGGAAAGACAGATGACCTGCTAGCTAGGTTAGATCAGCTATCATTTGTATTTTAGCACATATGTTCAAGCGTGAGGTACAGGGAAACTTGTTCAGATTGTATCCTTGATAGAAAACGCCTAAATCCATCTCTGCTATTATCCTTCAAAAGGTAAAGTTTTGGAAGGAAAATCTGAGTGCCAGAGTCAGCAGACAGTGCACGCTTACACTATTCACTCTGGAGCACATACCAGCTCCTCACATTAGGCTGCCGTGTGACCAAAGGAGACCAGCAGACTGAATTCATAGCATCACTAAGAATCTTCATTTTTCTCACAAGCCTTTTTTATCACTCTTCCATTTTATGTTTTCACCTCCTTTACCATACTAGCATTATTCAGCTCTGATAAAACCAAACTCTGTGCACTCACAGCACATTATTTTAAGTTCATAACAACAATAATGAGTTCAAGTATCTGCCATCCAACCTGGTTTTATGAGGACTCTAAGCTAGAGAGGCTACACAACATTGCAAGGACTTACACTGATCTGGGGGGTGGCACACTCAAGAGGAAGGCATACGAATGTGCTGCTTCTGCAGTCACCCCTCTCCGACTGCTGTGGGCTGAAATACCTGCAACATTTGCTCATCAAGTCGCAGTGACAACAACTCCGTTAGACTCAAATCAGCGTGCTGGAATTAAAATGGAAGTTAGGGCCATTGTTTATCAGCTGTTTTAACTAGAGGTCAGTGCATCTAAAGGATGCTGTAATTTTCCACTGCTTTCTACAAGGACGGGAATTACTTTTTTCTCAGTACAGCCCTGCATCACTCTGTGATCCTGTGAGCGTAATCCCTTGGCACTAAAGCCTCTTATTGACAATGCAGTAAACCTGCTCCGTAAGCACCAGAAAAGGGAAATAAAAGATGTTCCAAATTTGTGTTTGGCAAAATATGACACTGAAACCAATTAGATGTTTCCAGATCAATAGGGCTTCAGTCAATAAACCTCCTGTCAGAACAATGTCTAGCAGACCTGTTGACAGCATTCGAAAGCTCCTGATTTAAAATCTCTGTTGAGGTTGTTATTAAAGCTATTATTCAGTTCCTTATCTATTTGCTGCTACTTGTAGACATCATTTGTGGGGGCAGCCTGAAGGTCTCGACTGAAAGTTTTGGCTGTTGCATGTGAAACTTAATTACAAGGTCAGAGACAAGAACTTGTTTGTTGGGGATTTACAGGAGGAAAACAAAAGCTTTTGAGATTTTGCTTCAGAAGACAGATGCTGTTAGGAATGCAATCTCCTTTTGCATTTGGAGGCTATGTCATTCCTGCAGTCCAAGGCTTGAATTCCATCTTTGTTTAATTAACCTAAAGCCAAATACTGCTGAAAATATTTGCAGAATTTTGGGAAGCTTCCTTCCAGAGTCAGCCAAGTAATTCTAGGAGTTCAACCTGCTGCATCCTAAGGTCTTGATTCAGCAAGATAAGTAAGCAGGAATTCATTCATTCAGCATTGGATTCATTGCCAAACTGAAGTTCAGAAGCTATCTGAGTATCTAATTCCTGAAGGATGGAGGCACTGAATTACATTCATAAATCTTCCTCCGCAGCAGACTGTGAGGACCAGGACAGAATCAGAGGAAGAGAGCTCACAAATTCCAGTTTGGGCTCACAAATTCCCGTATGGGCTGCTGAAGCCTCTGACCTTCCTGAAGGGCAAGAGGGAAAAGTTTCTGTGTGCCTCGTCAACACTTTCAGGCAGGACTAACATCTGTCTGTCCACCGCAGATGAAGAAACCCTCCAAACAGCAAGACTTCTCTAGGGAGACAAATTTCCACAGACCAGCTACTGCTGAAGGTGCTTTGAACTGCGTTGGCCAACACGGGCCCACACTACTGATATGCGTGTGTTCATTCTTTAAGATAAATTGAATCACATCCCTACTGGCTTTACGTTGGGCATGTTCCAATCTCTGTGTCAGCAGGACTCTGGGGTTATCCGTACCGGTAAGTCAGCAAGTCGTGCCTGCTCTGCACTTACGCCTTGGTCGCCCACAGTTCCAGCAGTCTGTGTCTTGAGTAACATGAGCGTGAAACATCACTGTTACAGCACTGTAATTTTTTTCTTCTCTTGTATTTACTTTTTAGCTGTACACTCCTAGAGCACTGACTATACAAATGATCAATGCAAACCCTTCCAATTCATTGAGATCTTCACAATGTCTGATCCTTTTCTGTAAGACTCGGCTTTCGAATAAGGGGATCTTCGGGTACTTTTTCTTCACTTTGTTCTCTCGTCCGTTTCAACTGTCAAGGTGTTTGCTGCTGTCGTTGTAGAGAAAAGTTTTAAAACGCAACCTTAGGACGCTCAGGCTTTTGAGCCAAACCCCGGGCTTCCGAGAACCCAGTTCATGACTCTAAAACGCCGCGTGAATTATAAATAATTCATCCCTTGGGAGGAATTCCTCTCTTCCACATGAAAAACGTCCGTGCTGTGAAGC
>NW_008795490.1:10938735-10939174 GCF_000699145.1 Aptenodytes forsteri
CGTTGCCCGTGTGTGTGTGCGTGTGTGTGCGCGCTGATTACAGTAATTTTGAGGGCGATGTTGCAACGGGGCAGAATATGCGGGGCGGCCCGTGCTGAACTTTATAACGCTCCTGCATGTCAACCGCCCTCGATACTGCGTCCATAAACGGGTCAGCGGGATCGGCGGCCGGCCTCGCCGCCCTCGCCGCCTCCCTCCTGCCTCTGGGCCGCCCGGCCAGGAAGGGGGAGTTATTTGGGATTACAGCCGCGGCCCAGTCACAGCCCCAGCGCCGCCGCGCCGCGCCCGAGAGGGAGCGAGATGAGGGGCAAAGAGGAGAAGTCGTCGCTGAAAGGTGGGTTCACCGCTCTGCCGGCGGGACGCCCTGCCCTGGCAGGAAAACCGCTCCCACGGGGGAAATAACCCTTTCAGCAGCGGGGCCACCGCGGAGCGGGGGCCC
>NW_008795490.1:10939206-10939415 GCF_000699145.1 Aptenodytes forsteri
GGCCCCGGGGGATGCGGGGGGATGCGTGCGGGGTACAGCCGGGGCAGCGCTTGGCACGGAGAGGGGCCAGGTGACTTGCCAAGAGCGGCGGAGCCCTTGCACAAAGACCGGTGCAAAGCTGGGGGGAGAGCGGTGGTCTGTAACCGGCCGGAGCGGGGGCAGCGGCGGGCAACGGTGCGGCCGCTCTCGGGCTCCGGCGTGGGCATTTG
>NW_008795490.1:10939425-10939779 GCF_000699145.1 Aptenodytes forsteri
GGGCCGCGGCGGAACGGGGAGGAGGGAAGCGAGCTGCAGCCCGCGGCAGGTTGTGCAGAAGAGCGGGGGAGGCTGTGCCGGAGCCTGCCCGGGGGCTGGGAGACGCTTGCCTCTGCGCACAGCTGGCATGAGCGTGCCGGGGAGGCAGCGCCGCCGGCCCGGCTGCGGGGCGCCACGTCGTTAATGAGAGTGGCTTTTTTTGCAAAAGAGTGAGGAAAGCAACAAGTGGGAGAAGCTAGACGCAGCCAGCTTTTCCTTGCTTCTCCCGTCGCCCCTTCCTTCCCTGGCGCCGGCTCCCTTGCACTCCCCCGCACCGTGGCGGCGCCCCCCCCCCCCCCCCCCCCCCCCCCCCCC
>NW_008795490.1:10940188-10940874 GCF_000699145.1 Aptenodytes forsteri
GGCGAGGGAGCGCGGCACCCCCCGGCCGCGCCTGCCCGCTGCGAGGGCTGCAAGCGGGGATGGGCACCGGCGGGAGAATTAGGGGGAGGCCGTGATACCCTTCACCGTCCCTGCCTGCGCCCCCCGGGTGGGGATTTCCCGGCAGCATCGTTTCACCTTGTGCTTCGTGCATGCACCAGCACTCCTGACGCGCCCGCGGTGCGCCCGCAAGGGAGCGACTGAGCAATTAAGTCCCGGGTACGCGGTGTTCCCAAATGACCGTGTGCAGTGGAAACAAAAACCTCGGAGCGGGGCTGTTTTCTGCTGTCCGTCCCCCCCCCCCTTTTTTCTCTCTTCCCCCTCCCCCCCTTTTTGCACTTGTCCAGTCCTCTGTCATCTCCCCACCTTTTATAGAAGCGCATCTCTGCCCTCTCCTCCAAGTGCAGGGGACTGGGATTTTTTTTTTCCCCTTGTTTCCCTTTTTGGCATTAAAAAAGACGTATTTTTTTTTTTCCTTTTCCCTTTCAGTAATGTCCCAGCCGGGATCAGGGCAGTGCACAGAAGGGACATTTGTTTGTTTTACTGAAAACCGGGCAGGAAATCTTGTTCTCCTGAGTCACAGCAGCTCCTTCAAGGAAGCGTCAGCCTCCCTTATCGCCGCTCACCCGGGGCGACGGGCCGGCGGCGGGGCCCGGGAGCGGACGCGG
>NW_008795490.1:10941431-10950713 GCF_000699145.1 Aptenodytes forsteri
ATCGGTGAGCGGCGGGGGGCTTCTCCGAGGATGCTCGGGGGGCTGTGGTTTTTCTCTCGCAGGGTGGCTTAACGGTTTTATTTCTCCTTTCCCTGTCCTTTTACTTTATAGCTTTCATGAAGCAGAGAAGAATGGGGCTAAACGACTTCATTCAGAAGATAGCCACCAACTCCTATGCATGCAAGCAGTAAGTATCAGAAATTTTGGCCGGATTTCAGTCACAAATATGACTATGTATTGTGAGATGTAGTTAAAAAAAAAATGTTTGTTTACTGTAATGCCCCTGGCATGACTGTTACGGAAGAGTTAATTGATCTTCTTGAGGTATTACTCACTTGGCAACAAATCTTCATGAGCTGGGTTTGGGAGAAATCAGTTGGATGGGATTTCTAGAGGCTCGTCCCTATTTTGAACTGTACTTACAGTATAAATACATTTCTTGTGGAAAGATGGAATTTACTTTCTGTAGATTAATTTTACTCCTGAAGTCGAATAGATTGTTTCAGTTGCCTTCTGTAATAGCCCAAACCAAAACTGATCTTTCACGATACGTGCATGCCCTCTGGCGGAAAGATCTGCCTGATGCTTCTCGTAGCTCTTCTAATCGTGCATGCTCTTATCCTTGCAGCCCTGAAGTTCAGTCTATCTTGAAAATCTCCCAGCCTCAAGAGCCTGAACTTATGAATGCTAATCCTTCTCCTCCGGTAAGTAGATTTTACTCAGTGAAGCATTTTTAGAACATCAAATCAGCCGGTAATAGAGGCAATAGCAAAATTAGCATTGTGAGTACTCAGCATCATGAGTTCAGCTCACAGCACACTGATGTAACTAGGAAAAAGAGTTATCGAGTTAGACTAAAACTTTTTCCCGATGTGGAGAAAAAATTTCAAGAATACGCTTTATTGGTTGTTACTTCATTATGGAACGTGGCTAAGACCTCAAGAAGAACTTTTAAGTAAACTATAGCTGTTATACTCTTCTTAGGCACTACCTAATAGTTTAAGAGATCTGGCAGAGGTCAGATTAAAGATTAAATTTTTAGTGATAAGAAGAGTGCTAATCTTCACTTTCAAGGTCACTTTATTTACATTTTTAAAAAAGAGACATTGTTGAGACTCTCATTACCAAGGTGTTTTAATAAATGTGGTTTCTGTCTTGTTTATTTTTCTAGCCCAGTCCTTCACAGCAGATCAATCTTGGTCCGTCATCCAACCCACATGCCAAACCATCAGACTTTCATTTCTTAAAAGTGATTGGAAAAGGCAGTTTTGGGAAGGTAAACCTAACTTTTTGCTGTAATTTATTTCCTCTTCAGCTCTTGTATGTAATGCCTGAGGGCCAGGTTTGTACTGGCGTTGGTAAATGGTGGTCATTTAAACCAGACCTGAGCATGCCCCACTGCCCAGTGCCTGGCTCCCTGCCTAGCTGCCGGGAGAGGGAGTAGGGTGCTGCATTTGAGAGAGTCATAAAAGAGCAAGGGAGTGAGGAGGCGGTGGAGCTCGGAAGAATATATACTTCACTTTGGGAGGGGAAGGGAACTAGACCTAAAAACTTTGGGCTAGATTTATCTGCCAGAGTGGTAATAGCATTAGGCATTTCCAGCAGAGGGCTTGCACATTGAACCAGAGGGATGTAGCAGTGCTCAGTGGTTAACATAAAGGCTTGTTTCCAGTTGTGTTTACAAGTTGTTCTTGTACAAGTATTTCAGTGTTGCTCAGTTCTGGGATTTTATCCTCTTTCAGGTTCTTCTTGCACGGCATAAGGCAGAAGAGCAGTTCTATGCTGTTAAAGTCCTGCAGAAAAAAGCAATCCTGAAGAAGAAGGAGGTAAGCTGCTTCTTCGTGATGCCGTTGCGATCGCCATCGAATATATTTTTACTGCTATTGCTAAGCAAGTGTACTAAACATTGATGATTTCTCATGTTTTCAGGAGAAGCACATCATGTCAGAGCGCAATGTCCTGCTGAAAAATGTGAAACACCCCTTCCTGGTCGGGCTTCACTTTTCCTTCCAAACTGCAGACAAATTGTATTTTGTCCTAGACTACATCAATGGTGGAGAGGTAAGCAGTAAAAAGATGAAATAGTATTTCCTATCATGTGCACGGTGGTAGGGTAGACTTTTTCACCCTTCCTTTTAAATACAAAAAGAGTTGCAAGGGGAAAAGTCATGGGGGAAAAGTTACTATATTGAATGTTTCCAGCCTGCCAAGTTTTGAACTACCAAAGGATCGTTAGGCCATTTCCTGCTATTGTTCTCCCTGGCTATATATGTTGAGTCTAATTAAGTGCATTGTTAACAGGCTTTGGCGCCGCTTACACAACTTTGTTCTCTCTGTCTCCTGTAGTTGTTCTACCATCTCCAGAGGGAGCGTTGCTTCCTGGAGCCAAGAGCCCGATTTTACGCTGCTGAAATCGCCAGTGCACTGGGCTACCTGCACTCCCTGAACATTGTTTATCGGTAAGCAACCTTGTTCAGCTCGTTGGACTAAAAAGCCCACATGCTTTCTTGAATAAGCATTGAAAAGTTGATCTCAAGATGAGCTCAGAATTGCTTTTAATATTTTTTCATGACTTAGAGAAGTTCTGTAAACAATTGCACCTAAAATATTCTCACTGCACCTAAAATATTCTCAGTGTAGCCCCTCTAACGAACGCTTGTCTTCTTTCATCTCTTCCTACAGCGACTTGAAGCCAGAGAATATCCTGCTCGATTCGCAGGGGCACATTGTCTTGACTGACTTTGGACTCTGCAAAGAAAACATTGAGCACAATGGCACGACCTCCACCTTCTGCGGCACACCAGAGGTACAGCCAGCCCTCAGCCCGCCCCTCACAGAGCGGCAGCAAGTGCTGTCCTCGTCAGTGAAAACTGACATCTCCCATGTGTATTTACGGCTGGTTAGACAAGCAGGGGGTATTACAGGTCTTGTAATACCAGCCTGCCAGTGAGGATGTGTAGGACACATAGAGCTTGTTGAGCAGGAGAGAACAGCTCTCGAGCCACCTCCCTGTTTATAAAGAGCTTGTAGCTTTCCGGTAGCTTAGCTATTGCTGCGATTCAGTATGCTGCTTTCATTCAAGAATGGGGAGGCTTTCCTGATTATAAAGATCCCTTTGGCTAACGCGGCTCTCTTCCTTCTCTTACACAGTATCTTGCTCCTGAAGTTCTTCATAAGCAGCCCTATGACCGGACTGTGGACTGGTGGTGCCTTGGAGCAGTCCTGTATGAGATGCTTTATGGCCTGGTAAGCAACGAATCCTTCGGGACAGATCAAACTAGCTCACTCGTCCTTTCCCCGCAAGAAACCCCATGCCCACCTGTCAGCCTCGTTAACCTTGGTCTCTCCCATTCCCACAGCCGCCCTTCTACAGCAGGAACACGGCAGAAATGTACGACAACATCTTGAACAAACCCTTGCAGCTGAAGCCAAATATTACCAACTCGGCTAGACATCTCCTGGAAGGCCTCTTGCAGAAGGATAGGACAAAGAGGCTTGGCGCCAAGGAGGACTTTGTAAGTGCAAACTGCTGGTGCCTGTAGGCAGCACAGGAGGGTGACTAGGCCATACTGCTTAAATTAGCTTGGGTCTGAATTAATCTGTTTTTCTCTCTGTAACAGATGGAGATTAAGAATCACATCTTCTTCTCCCCAATTAACTGGGATGATCTCATTAATAAGAAGATTACACCCCCTTTTAACCCAAATGTGGTATGTATCACTTCTAATTATACAATGTATGGAGAGTGTCTTTTCCCCCTTGTCTTTGTGTGGGGTGCCCAGGAGCCAGGGGAACTGGCCGTATGGCTGTGTTTGGGGAACACAGCTTGTCCTTTTCTTGTGGCTGTTCAGGCAAGGTTAAAATAAGCGGTAGCTGGATTTTTGCTGATGGACGGTCCAAATTTAGCTAGTTTTTTTGGCCTCTCACAAATGCTTCATTTGCATGGCTATTTTGAAATAATCCCCAGCATCCCCGTTTTACCAAAGGGGAAGGTAAGGTGTAGAAAGCAAGTAGCTTCCCAAGGGCAGAGTTACATTTGGCTTCTCAGATACTAACATCTAAAGAGAGGGATCTGGTTGTGGAGGTTGTTCTCTTTCACTTCTGAGCGTTTTATAAACTAAATTTAATAACTGGCCCAGAGATCAAAGTCCTCCCCTGCAAACTGCTGCATGGCAGTGGCGTGTTTGCGTTTGGCTTTCATTGCATGAGCTTAGTTGGAGGATAGAATATTAAATGGAATCCTCTTGTTTTTAGTGAGACAATATGCAGCAGGATACAAAAAAAAGGTCAAACTAAAACTGGCAAAGGCTGTTAAACAGTGGGCCCGAGGTGATAACACTGTGAGTCTCCGCACAAGGGTGCTTGTCCCCATTTTGAATTGAACTGTGCACTCACAAAACATTTGGGTCTAAATGTTGGGTCTTTCCTTTTCTGCCCTTTCCACAGAGTGGCCCCAGTGACCTGCGACACTTCGATCCAGAGTTTACAGAGGAGCCAGTCCCCAACTCTATCGGCCAGTCCCCGGACAGCATCCTCATCACCGCCAGCGTCAAAGAAGCCGCTGAGGCTTTTTTGGGCTTTTCGTATGCCCCACCTGTGGACTCTTTCTTGTGAACATTTTTCTTTCTTTTTTTTTAGTAATAATAACTATTGTTTTTATTTTTGTTTGGCCTTCTGGTGGAACTGCCAGTTGACCAGTCATCTTGAAAGAGAATTTGCACATTTCCACCACGGCAGCTTTGCAGCCTTAATTTCAACTACACTGTTTGCTGGAAGCTTTTTTGAAGAGCACATCACTCTCTAAATGAGCTTTACGGGCTTTTCATTTCCATTTGTTCTTCCCCCAAAGTGGTGCTGTCTCCTTGGGAAGGAAAACAAGAGTGACTGCTGCCATAGACTGCTACGGCAGATCGTAGGAGTAAGAACAAGATGTTTTGAAATCGTGCTCCGAAAAGCCTTGCCTGAAAATCTGTCTGAACGTGATAAGGATTTTATGAAATGTGCCTTTTTCTGATGAGATCTTGTGAGCTCCAAAGCTTTCCCTGTTGCAGAGTGTGTTTCTCAGTTCATTTATGTGGGTTTACTATGTGAACAAATGGTATGCGTGTGGTCTGCGTACTACAGATGGACTTAGTTTAAAGCATCAATGTGACACTTGCAGGATACCACAATGTGGGGCATTGTTTGTTTCTTCCATATTTGGAAGATAAATTAAGTGTAATTTTGAAATTTCTTTTGTAAATCTATACAGTCAACTAAAATTATTGAAATGGGCTCACAATTGCTTGTATCCAAATGCTTGAAGAAAGCATTGCTGCTATGAAAAAAAGATTTCTATTTTTAGAAAGGGTTTTTATGGACCAAAATGCCCCAGCTGCAGTCGGTCAAAGCTGTTGGTTTCTTTTTTTTCTTTTCTTTTTTAGTTTAAAAGATGTCATCTGTAAAATGGGCATTATTTATGGTTTCGGGGGTTTTTCATTCCTGATTGTATGTACTGTAAAAAGGATCTGTACATTCAGTTGTAACTCTAGATGTATATTTAAACTTAGAGACTTACTTGTAATGTATACCATCATTGTAATGTAATATAATTAACATGGCTATATGTATCATATTTTTTTGTGACCAAACCCATTGGTTTGCAGTAAAATCCTGAAAAATACTTCCATAAACTGTCATTTTTTGTTTTAAAACAGAGCTTTTCTCCCTGAAAAATTTTAGCCAGCTTTAAAAAAAAAAGAACAAAGCTGAGCTGCCAATCAGCTAATATACCTATGTAATTTTGCTTAGGTGTGTGATGGTTGTTCTGTCAAACTGCACCCATACAAGTCTTACCATGGATACACCCTGGCAAAATACTTGGTCTTCCAAATGTGGGTGTTGGAGTGGGTGTGTATCAATGTGGGTGCTCTTACGTGGTACAAATGTTCACGCTTCCTCAAGATGAGTTTCTCTACCTCCAGCAAAGTGAAGGTACCGCTTTCTGGTGTGCACAAAGCATACCTACGCTTGAAGAATGAAGTCCTTAGGTCAGTTGTATAACAAAGACTTGAGCTGTTTTAGCACTGCTGCGGAAGAATGCTAAAAGCAGGTCGGCGTAAGGCTAATGGAAACTCCCAACCTGGGAGTCCATCCTGGAGCATCAAACGTTGCTGCTATAGTGTGGGGCGGTGTCATGCATCCTGAGTTTACCAGTGTGCCAAAACCTGTGTTGGGGAGGCAGATTTCACCAACTGATCATACGCTTACCTGAATGGGGTAAAACAGACTATTCATCTAAAACTTAGCTGTTAAATACAGGCTTTTATTACTGGGTACTACTGGGTGGCCTGCAAGAGGGACTTTCAGCCAAGAATTAAGATAACCACTTCTTCTGGGGTGATCCCATTCAATTTCTTCTGCATGGTGATGGATGGCTTCCTTCTACAAGGGATTGAGCGTCTGCACCTTGTTTACAGCTCCCATTACCCACTGGTTACTGCAGTTGGTGGTCTTAGCAATTCAGAGAATCAAAATGAGCAGCTGCTGAGAAAAACCTGGACAGAGTCAACGGTTGCTCGGGCCACTGTGATAACGGCAGTGTAAGGAAAGTTCTCATGGGGTGATACTTCTGTTCATTATATTTCCAAGATAAAAGCATGCAGTAACTTACCGTCTTTTATTATCCGTTGGATGTAGGAACAAAAAAACCCGTATGGCTTCAGCTATAAACTGTGTCTGGGAGACCACACTCAGAGCTGAAAATGCTAATTTATAGCAGCCAAGAAACCTCTCTCCTTTCGGATCATGTTAGTATATGAAAGAGATGCAGCCACCTCCCCCTCAAACACCAACAATCCCAAATTCATGCATTCAATAACTCTTTGAATAGTGTACTGACAGGCCTTGCAAAGTCTTCCAGTGCTATAATGTTCCTGAAACATCTTTTGTGTTGATGACTTGTAGGCTAGAGATGTTAAAATATATAGTGCTGATTTGCTCCTATAGAAAATGAAACCGCACTTGCTAAGCGACGAAGTTTTGTGATATGCATTATCTTTGCCTCACATTTCCCAGGCATTAGCAAGGTGCTATGTGCAGATATGCAAGCAGAGAACTGCAGCCCTAGGGTAACAAAACATTAAATACTATCGTTTTCAAGAAAAAAAAACCCACTGGAGTCATTAGTAATGAAGTATAGAACTTCAGCTACTCAGTGGTATACCTTGGGTGCATTTCATCTTTGCCAAGATGTAGGGTATTATTTTAATGGGTTACTTTTAAAAAACAATGTCTGATTGTAATTTTAACTGTTCTACCATGAGTAGGCTCATTATGCAGCTGCTGCTTTGTGCAAAAGTCTGCAACTGCTAGCAATGAATATTCAACACATGCCACCTCAATTTTTTAGTGTAGAAAAGGTGAAAAATTTGTCCATGTTTTTAATCTCCCTGAATTTGGTGTATTACAGTCATGCCTGAAGGGAGGAGTCTGTGGCAGTCAGCTGTTTTTTGGGTTTGTTTGTTTGTTGTTTTGTTTGTTTTACAGAATTCCCTGTCTGTAAGGTCTATATTTCCTTTAGAGAAAAGCCTCTGGACTGACAAGCAAAGGGCTAGGACTCCTGAAATCCCAGCTGACATAGGTGTTATGTGTTATTTTGACTAAGAGCTGAATCTGTGGTTTAATTTCACCCATTTGTAAAATGGAAGTAACCATCCAAATTTTCTGCTGGTGGCGGTGTAACTGCCACCAGCTTGGATAGCTCTGCTTAGCAGAACGGTCAACCCAATGAACCTTAAAACACTCATTATGTTGTAGTTTGTATGGTGAGCGTGCCTGGGCTGTCATACACCCCTTGGATGGAGTGTATTGATGATACACACATAAACATTTAAATACATAAATTCAGACATTTCACGTGGTTTAGTCTGTATTACTTATCTCTGTGTACCATAAGCCACTTACCGTTTCATGAGCCTTACGAAGATAAGTGAAGCTTCTTAGTGACAGTATTTTTCTTGTGCTCCTTCTGTACTCAACAGGCAGTTACTTCTGGAGGGCAGTCTGGCTCTTAAGCAAGTTAAGCAGGAGGTGCTTGTTTCTCCCCCGAAAGATTTTCAAAAAGTAGTCTATGCCCATCTTCTGTACACTTCTCATAAAGAGCCTGTAGAAATTGAAGAAAACCAAGACTCTTGCATACAGCCTTGCACCTCCAGTGAACATTTCTACAGACAGCTGAAAAAAATGAGGGGGACTGCTCAGAAAAGAGCTTTGGGTGGTGGTCCTAATTGGGCATCTTACCTGGAGTACCTAAAGTTAGGTTAGATGAATCCTGGCCCATCTGTACTCTTCTAAGAAGTGAAACGAAATATTCCACAACATGACTCTCCTATTTAACTGCAGTACCAGCTCTACAGATGTTTATGTGATGCCATGTGGCTATAGTTTCCCCAGTAGAGCTAGTAAGATGGCTTATAGTAAAGATTATTTCTGACACTCCCCACATTTACAGTTTCTGCTATCAAGACCAACATACAAAGATCGGGATAAAATTTTCCACACTGGCTGGGATTGTCTATGGAAAGTTACCGCAAAAATGCTTCCAAAACTACTTTCCAAAAAATGAGGGTTAAAAAAAAAAAAAAGGTTTGCTATTTGAAAAAGAAAACTTTAAACAGTTAGTACAGATATGCACTGCATTTATGTTTTGAATCAGAGACAATTTGGCAGCAGGTTGCTTTTGTGTCAGGTAAGGCTCCAAAGGAAGGTACTCTTCTTTGAGAGACTGAAATTCAGTAGTTTGCGGCTTTCCTGTACAGGTACGGGCACTACAGTAACGGTGTATAATCACTACACGTTTCGGTTTGGTCACCTGCAGTTGTGTGAAGCGAGTTTTCCAACTTTGGCCGTTTGCAAGCCGTGCAGAGAGCAGGGGTCTGTTGTTTACTCGGGAGTTTCCTCCTGCTCCATCTGTTGGAATAAAAGAAAAGAGGAAAAAAAAAGAGCGGAGACCTCCGTGCGTGGCGACAGGGCAGGTAAAGCATGGAGAGCCTCGACGGTGAGGTGCCTCCTGCTGCGCTGCCTAAGGGCCTTTGCCCTGATACCAAAGCGTTGGGAGAAGGGAGTCAACATCCCCCCACGGCTGGCCTCTGCTCTTTGTACGTGGTAGCGCTGACCCACTGTCCCGTGTGAGGGCCCGCCTGGACCCGGGCAGGAACCCCCTTGAGCTGTTTCACCAGCAGCGCCCGTATTTGACTGTGGGAGATCTCCGAAGGACAGCTGCCTGCAGCCGGAGGGCTGCCT
>NW_008795490.1:10950763-10952436 GCF_000699145.1 Aptenodytes forsteri
CGCCGGGAGGCGGCCCGGGCGGTGGGTGTCAGCCTGGACCAAGGGTGACACCCTGTGGTCACCGCCGTGCAGCGCTCAGCTTCTGCCTGGGAGAGGAAGACGTTGGCGCGGCCGTGAGTACTCGGTAGTAGGAAGGCGTGGGAGGTCATGCATCTGGAAAATGATGTCCTTCTACACCTGGATTAGCAGTTGGTTTAAGCTGCTGTTAAGTGAGGGACAGGAACGATCTCATAGCTCCAGTTCCTCTTCCACACAGGCGTCACCTCCCGGCGGTGGAGGTTTTTTCTTTCCTGAAGCTGTGCAAGCCTTTGCCCAGTCAAACCCCTTCCTTCTGTCAGGTGCGGTCTCCTCTCTAACAGCCCTCTCTGGATCCACCCGCCTTTGAGATGCACCCAGCTAACACAAGGGTTTCCTCCAGATTTTTGTTTTGGCACACAGGTTGTTGACTGCTACAATCTATGCTGCCTCCCTCCCTGTCCTTCAGCAGGCAGGGATAAGCAGCACCAGGCAAGAACAACATTGCACCGTGTCCATGGGCCCCTTCAGTAGTTCCTTATTTGGGAAGCTTGAACTGTTTAGGAAATGGGCCACAGCCTTGGCCCGTTTATTCGGTAAGGGTCTGTTCACTGAATCATCTCTCCCCACCACGCGTGAGGATGTGAGGAACTCGGTACTCTGTGAATGCCCTCTCACGTTGATGAGGAGAAGATATCCCGCAGTTCAGGCCATCTTTTATGAATGTAATATATGAAGCACACAAATAAGTGGTTTATAGGATAAGGCCTAAGCCTTCTTAGACTGTATCCTTCTTGGTACTCGTAAACATCCTTCCTCCTGCACTTTAGAGTCTGTATTTATGACTGTTCTCTAGTGGTTTGGTATTGACATTTTCTATACTGGGATAGAAAAATCTGTATTTTTACTTTTGAAATCTATAGAAATCTATCTTTACTTTTGTAAAGATGTAATCCTCATTACAGTATACTGGAGAGTGGAGTAGAGATCTAGTAGAGAGTCCTATATGGCTTCAAAAATTTTAAATCAGTCAGTTACCATTTTTGCGCTTCCCAGGGAAATCAACTCATTAGGTCAGGTAAATGCACACACCTCTGAAGACAGCTGTGTAGCTAATGTCTCCCTAAGTACAAAGTATATGCCATACAAAGAAGTTTCCTGCCGAGAACTGTGCTGTATCAATTCAATTCAGTTATATATGCTAAAAATAGCCTTTTGTATGGATTTGAACAGAAGTGATATATGCCATGCATCTGCAGCTAATGACTGACTGTGCTGAGGTACACTGAAATAAGAAACAGAGATGATATGTGGGTATACAGCTTTTCCGAAGGGACAAAATAACCCATTTGCTTCTTTCAAGTGATGACCACGCAACAAGCTATGGGACGTGATTTATTGACTAATGGTAGAGGGTCTCAGATATGACTTACGTTTCCAGATTTGGGTCTGAAGTTTCTCTGCGCTCCAGGATCACTCGGCTTTGGGGTTGGGATCATACTGCATAGCCCCGGCTAGATGCCATCCTTAAACTCAAGAAACAGAGGTTGGTGGTGTGGGTACAAGCAATTCCAGCCATCAGGTTGGTTATAAGTTATAATATATATATATAAAATGTGTTTTGAATCATGAATTTGCACACTTGGACTAAACCGTGT
>NW_008795490.1:10953328-11007519 GCF_000699145.1 Aptenodytes forsteri
TTGAATCATGAATTTGGACACTTGGACTAAACCGTGTAAGAACCATTCCTGCTTAATAAGTGATTATCCAAGTACTATTTTATTCAACCCTGAATATGGAATATCATCTCACTGAGATACGTTGAGCTATACTTTAGTTAACAGTCTATGGCTAAATTAATTAAATCATATAGCTTTATAAGTTTGGGTCAGACCTGAGTCAGCCACCTAGTCTCCCTTCACAGTGACTTTACCATTTACAGAGAAAAGCAGGTACCCAGGGAGAGCAATTGATCTCACTTGTCTTAAACAGAGGCAGTGGGCCCTCTGGAGGGAATGGTTTCTTTCCATTCCCTATAGGGAGTTTTCACTGACTAGTAAATGCAGTTGGTTAAAACAGATTCACACACACCCCCCCCCCAAGTGACCATTCAGTATGTGCATATTTTGCTCAACGTCGATGTGAATTTAGCAGATCACATTATAGGCACATGGGATTGATATCAAAAGGATGTAGAACTAACTGGAAATCAGGCAGCTCGCTAGCGAGTTGAAGTATTTTACCTTTGCAGATGCTGATAAGCCCTGCAAGCAATTAAAAAAAATTGCAAAGAAAAACTGTATTTGTTTAACACATGACTGCAAGCCAGTAGAAGGCTTATCAGATGTGACGATTAACATATTTCTAAAGCACAGATTTTTAAATTACCATTTACAGATGACTAGTGATATACTGCTCCTTATTTTGTGGTCACAAAAAAAGAGATATTTCAGCAGCTGAGAACAAGGAGAGAAGAAGAACAAGCAGCCTATAAAATGAAAAGTGATGGAGAACAAGAAATATGAAAAGCAAAAAAATATATATTTTTTAAATTATTTCTAAAGCACCTATCACTTTGGCTATCTGCCCTGAAATATACATGTTATATTAACAATTACTAACATGACATTGCATCTCTTGGCGTGTTACCATCATGCAAAATATTGTTACAGGTAATGGCAGAGAGCTGGAAATAGATAAAATACTGGGAAATTCCATTAGAAAATCATTTGCAGAAGACTAGTTTTTGTGTGAAACAGTGCCAAAATCTACAGATAGTTATACTGAATCACGTAAACCTGTAAACCATTTTTTCATACAACATGAGAGCATCATTAGCAGAGCCATTCCGCTAGCAGGAATCAAACCGAACATTTGATGAGGGCCTATTACCACCTGGGTCAAAAATAATTCACCAGCTGTTCATGCTAAAATACCATGGTTAGTCGCTCTGAGTCAGATTATAGACACACATAGAATATATGTGTATATAGATTATATTCCAGCACACAACATGCACAAGGTACTCACTTCAGTTCTCCCTTTGGTTTCAGTGGGACTATTTACATGAATAAAAGTTAATGCCGGCGAGTACCTAGTCCGCCGCTGTGTGTATGCTAGCTTTTGCTGATGCATTCAGATGAGCATTTTTTCACGTGATTCACTCTTTTCCTTTACCCCACTCCAACTATGCAACTTTTGTTGCAACGGATAGGCCAGATGTACAATGTCTGTTGGTTTCTATGTGACCTTGATTGGAGCAGCCTGGTAAGAAACAGTGGTGACAGAGCTTGTGAGTAAACTCACTTTAATGAACCCTTGCCCATCAGCTGAGGTGCCTACTGTCCTTGCTAGAGGTTGCAAAGTAAAACTTACAGGGTTAAGCTACCTAAGGACTATTTCACTCTGCAGCTGGGTCAGTCCAGTACTGCTGATGTGTCTTCACAGACCACTGAGCCAAAATCACAGTTCACTTAACCAAAATGGGAGGGTCCCGTAACTCCCCTCCCTTCTGTCCTGCTCTGTGGTTGGCACAGTATAAGGGGCCAGCGCAGAGGTGAGGACCAGAAGCTGTGAGGGGGAGCAGGACCCCACCATTTTGGCAAACGTGAGACTTTAATTTGGCTCAGTGCTCTCATGGACATGTCAGAGCCACTGATGGTCACTCAGGTGGGCTATGGAAAATTGATCCCTTTGAGTCGTGTGATTGTAACTGGACCTTATAGGTGGTGACTCGAGGCTGCAGGTGGGTTGTTAGCTGTGGGCAAAGGGACCTTCATTGTTGTTTTGCCTGTGTATAACCCCACGTATCAGGGCCCAGGCCTATGGACCACAGCAGCGATGTTCCAGCACGCACTTGCAATGTTTGTGAACTGTGCAACATTTTTGAAAGGTTCCTATGTTTCAACTGTAGTGTTCACATGAAGGCCTGAGAGAAGCAGCGTCATCTTCCAGATAAGCATAAACTGAATCCAGATAATCTTCTCTGAAGTATGTTCCCGCATCTGGGTTTTTCTTCTTCCTGTTATGCAGTCTGGTCTCCAGTCACTTTGGAAATCCAGGAATGCTCAACTTAAGTGTCTGAAAGCAGTTCATGCATTTTAACTTGATAAAATTGATAAACATAATTTGCTAAAACTATTTTGGAAAGATCACTGATTGTGAAGTAAGAAAAAACCAAGTGAGCTTGATTCTCACCTCTCTTTCTGTCAGTTTGATGGCACAGCAAGGTTGACTCCACTGAAATTAGTCTGAGCTTCTGCTGTGGAATTAAAAAAAATTAGTCCCACAACTGTTTTAAAATTACAAGCAGGTTTTTATAGTGAGAATAATTTTTGACAATATATCCTTACTTTTTTCTGCTGGGGACAGTTTTATATATATACAGTTCTAAATGAGACAAATCACAAATATCTATGAAGTGTGAGGAATTGCAAACAGGTTATTTGCACCTGTCCTCTGGCATTTTAGGGGTGCACATGAACCAAGCAGTGGATATTTTTCCCACGTGTAGCCAAGTATACAGTCTCTATTCGGTGCTTCCATTTCAACTAAGCTCTTTCATCTGTTGCAGCAAATACACCTTTATATTATCACGTCATCCTGTAAGTTCTCTTCAAGTAAAAAAGTAAAAACGCTGCATGGGTCCCAGAATTGCCTTTTTGAAGAGACCATTTAAAAATAGAGATCAATACCCTTCCCTGGTCAAGAATTCAAGAATTCAATTTTCAGTGCTCTTGGCACAGTGCTCATCACTGACGGATGACACTTAGGTATACTGTATTAGTCATACAGGCACATGCAGTACCCAAGCCCATTACACATGGAGATAAAATACATATTGCTTATAGTTTAAAATCCAGCAGCTATCTATGTAACCACATATTAAAAATAGGATTTATTATACCTCTCTACTTATCCATCACTGAGTAGCAAATTGTAATTGCAATTTGGTTTCACAAAGATGACAGCTGAAAACCCATCACCCCAGTTGCCCGTGACCCTCCCTATTTGTCTGCCCTTTGTCCCACCCCTGTCTCTGTGTCCCTGTCAGATTCAGACAAGGGTATTTTCTCTGCGACCAGGAAATCTCACATCTTCTCTTTTCCAACCATAAATGGTGCCTTAGTTTCCTGTACAAGGCACTGAAATGCACCTTTTACAGCTTTCTTTCAGAGTCTTTTGATTCAGGTATGAACCTGATCACGGCATAGCGAGCCCAAAACAGTCTAACCCAAATTTTTTAAAATTGTAGACAACATCTCTAACAATATGCTATCAGATCTAAAAAGTAGAGACTCACGCATCTCCATGATCATACCAGCTTTTCCTACATCGATTGTCCACTCGTTATTCACAGGAAAGCTTTCATCCAATGTGAGATTTTGAATTCATAGACTCACAAGATACTTGCTGCAGAATCATTAGGTTCCACATTAGTCCTGCAGGCTCTAAATCCAAACAGGAATTTATTCCTATTTGAAAGACTGCAAACTTTGTCTCAGTCGTTTTTAAACTGGTCAGTTTTCAAAAAGGGTAAAACTTAAAATAATTAAAAAAAAATTCTGGGGAAAAATCTGCTGTTATTTATGTCAACATAAATTACAGTAAGGTCAAAGAGTCGTATGGGTTTTCATAGTTAGAACTGAAAGCAAAATTTGGCCATCATGGTTATTACTACTAAATAGGCAAGTCCTACTAAAGAACCAAACAGCCTGGCAGTAACCTGTTCCCACAATGCTATCCATTTTCCTTTTTAGATCTAAGTACAATGCTTTCCATTACCCTTCCTGAATTTAGATTGTCTGTCTTTACAGGTTTAGATTCTCCTCTTACGTTCACCGTAAATCGGGAGTCTTTTGCAACAGCCCTAAATAAGGCGAGGTGCTAGTGTTAAATTACTTGCTGGCTAGGGACAAAAATACATTGATTACACCATCAGGATATAAAAAGGATGTTAAGAAGCTTGTGAGTTCAAATGTGGTATTTCCAGGAAGCTTAGTTCTCTATAATGTGCCTTTTTTTTTTTTCATTTATTATTGAAATACACACTCTGAAAAGGCAGCTGGAAAAGCACCGTTATTAAAATGAAGAGTCACTTCAGAAGCTAGCTGATTACATCAAATGCTAAACCTACTCCCCTTCCTTCCTTTGAGTATAGTATCAGCTTGCCAATATATTCCAGAGCTAGGGTTATAGATCTTTCATGCCATAAATTCTTCATCAGAAAAGCATTTTAATTCAATTTGTTTTAAATATTCTGTACTGATTTTCCCAAAATAAGCTAATTAATGACATCTCCTTAATGACTTAAATGACAAGCTAATTTGCACTCTGAATATAACAAAAGAGAATTTGTAGACACACAAACCCAAACACTGATAGCAGGTGCATCTTGAAATTAGCAGAGGTATACCCTGATACTTTCTCACTCTATGTATACTACTTCTATCTTCAGCCTTTTTACCTCAACAGCATCAAGAGCACAACAGGATAGATTTTCTGCCCTCCAGGTAGGTGATATAAGAAGCTCTTCCCTTTTGGATTAAACCAAAACCACATGACAAAAGTACTAGTTTGCCATGCTTACCAATTTAGGAGGAGGCACAGTATTGCATCTCAGAAGTAAGAAATCCTGTTTCCTAAACCGTAGCTCGAATCTGCCCCTGGGAGGATGTACACCCTGTAACCAGAGTGTGCCTGCATGAATGCGCAGGCATCCTTGAACAAGATTTAAGGTACCCGTAGGCTGCTCTCCTGAAGGAGCTGATGTGAACATCCCCAGCCCTATGCGGGGGGCTGCTAGCAGGGAGCTTGACTGGTCAAATACGTATTGCGCTTCTTAGCTGGGTCTGACAAGCTGCACTCAATTCTGCCGCAGGAACATCGTTGGCTTGATCGATGCTTATACTAGTTAACTCTGACAGCAACAGCAAGCAAGACGTGACAGCCGGGCTTTCAGTCTAGGCTCGGCAGACCCACAGGGGACATACGGTGCTCACTTCAGCAGTGAGTCTTTGCAGAAACCACACGTGCGATGTTCTTCACTACCGCTTGTATCAAGCTCACCAGATTAAGTTCAACCAAGTGCATTTCCCTGTTCTGTCATCACACCTTCTGGTGGCAACAGACTTCCCAACTTTCCTGGTATGCAAGAGAAAAGTGTCAGGTCATACGCCACAGGTCATGTCTTGCCTGTCAGTTCCTGCTGTGGGAGGACAGCGGTGGCGCCTGACTATGGCCATGGACTATCTCTTCTCCCAGATCTCTCTTCCACCTCTCTTCTCCTTGATGACTGAGAATTATTGTGTTAAGGGGATGGTGAATGATCAACCCCTGTTCACCCTCTCCATGCCACTTGTGATATAAGACAGTCAGCCAGAGGAGAGCAAAAGCAATTACCAAACGGGTGAACATCCATGATTTAGTGAAAGGCCAATTTTGTTCCATCCCAGAGTCTTACTTAAGCTTATGCACATTGTTTTTTGATCCTGAACAAGAAAGGGCAAAAGTGATGTTGGCAAGGACCAGGAGGAGAACTGGAGGAGCATTGTGCTCTTCCTAAACTACACAGGCTTTGTTTCAGTGACAATGCTGCTGAGAGGTGCTAGCTGCCATGGATTAAAGGCAACTGATGCTTGTCAAGTGCCGTGAGGAATAAAATTGTTCACATATACAGTGGCTTAGCTGTTCCTTGCAAAATCGTGGTGCATAGTGGAGCACTGGGAAGAGTCTGCTTCAGTTCGTGTTCCAGCCATCCCAAATGTGAGTGGCCCAGCTAAGCAGGTGGGGGTTTTGCCGTCTCTGATACCTCTAAACCACTACTTGCTGCCAGAAACATTTGGAAGTTGTGCAGCCACCTTCTCTAGCTCTCTGCCATGCTCCCCTCACAGCTGGGCGTTTCAAAGAGTGACATTTGTTGCATTTTGGCAAACACTCAGATTACCCAGTGACCATATAGCCAACACATTTGTTGCCCTATCATGAATCGCTCACTGCCTGACACCACCTGCTCTCTCACAGGCAGCAGCTGAACTGCTGTAGCTGACGGGGACTGCGGTGCCTCCAAGTTTCATGCAGGTGGATGGCCCCTTGTCTCCTGACTGCCTTTGGTGGAGCACAGCCAAAGTGATGCCCACAGAAGGGATGAGGTTAGGAAGGTGGGTAGACCCAACAGTGGACTGAAGAACAAAGAGATAACTGGGGTAAGGCTTTGCAAAGAGTTGAGGGCAGAACGCGGAAAAGGAAACTATCTGCAAAGGTGCATATGAACTCATCAAATGGTTTACATAAGCCATCGCTCATGGAGCTGCACAATGCTTGGCAGCTGCATTTGCCATTGATATCAGGTGATTCATAAGCAATGCATGACTTTCTGGGAAGAGACTCTTTTTTTTTCCTGTTGCCTGGCCCCTGACCCAGTCTGTCAGCAAAGGTGAAGTTCTCTATGGTGTGCTAGGGGCTGTGCACCATGGCTCCGGGCTATTGTGTGCCCTTATCTCCTGGAGCAGCAGGATGTGTGATGGCTCTACTCCCCTCTGGAAAAGCACACCGAGGCCTGCAATTTCATTATTCATGGAAAAATATAACCTTCCAGCAACTGAACCAATATACATAACCTGTGGCTCTGCTATATGACCTGATCCTTTCATAGGATGAGGTGTCAAGG
The DNA here is from genome assembly GCF_000699145.1 of Aptenodytes forsteri. Classification (NCBI taxonomy): domain Eukaryota; kingdom Metazoa; phylum Chordata; class Aves; order Sphenisciformes; family Spheniscidae; genus Aptenodytes; species Aptenodytes forsteri. Next base: position 10,960,297 of record NW_008795490.1, read on the forward strand.
TGAGGCCATGTTAAGACCTCGGGAAAGCGGGTTAAGTAAGGCTTCAACCTGACACTGCAGCAATGACATGGATATCCTTTTGGGATACTCCTGTCATTTGATGTGTCAGAGACATGGGGCCAATTTAACAACTGCTGCTGCCACCCCTGGCTCTGATTATCTATATGTTGCATAGCATATCACAACAAATTTGATATTAGCCAGCTGCAATACCACTCGCAATCGAGAGGTGACAACCACTAGCTGAGCACAGCCTCCAAGCCCTGTGGAAAATGCAGGGTAACCATGGGCACGGCACTACAGCAAAAGCGGTGCCTGACTGAGTGTTTCCCTAATGAGCTAAGCTGTTGCTGCGATCACAGACTAGATCCCTGCATGGCTGCAGCGAGGATGGCAGCAGAAGTGCCACAGGCAGGGGTATCTGCCAGCATCTGCGAAGTGTTACAGACTTTGGAGTAGCCATAGGGCTAGTCCCACGTCTGGGTTAACATATCTTGCCACAAAACATCCTCTCTGGTCCTCATTTACTGGCCACAGGAAAGAAGCAGCACAGAATCTAATTTCAAATCCTTATTTTCATTTGCTCTCTTATTAGTGAATATTCCACTTTTTAATTGTGGCCTAACCACTTCAAGATAACTGCTCAGTGTACTTATTTTGGTATGATCTAACTTTTCTAAGCTATCCTTTATGGAGTGAACACTCTAGTCCAGAACTAAAGTGATTTTTTTCAGAAAAATGCTCAGCTCACAAAGCAGAAATCTGTGTGAGAAATAGTTGGGTATGAACAGTTATCCCAGAATGATTAGCTGGCCAAATTCATCACATAGTTAAGTCCCACGTGAACTTCTTGAACTGAAACTATCCTGCTCTTTCCCGTAGTCTTGTGTGTAAAAATATTGTGCTGGTGACCTCTAGTGGAATAAAAATAAACATCTTCTATTTTTTTCAGACAGCTCCAAAAATCCCCATTCAAAGCAGCGGATTTTTTTTTCCAAACTGTATTAATCTGAACCCCATAAAACGGGAGCTTATTTTGCTTGTCTATGCTTAGAAACCCAAATCAACAATACAAAACCTGCTTCTGTGAGCCCATAGTTCCCACGGATTTATGCTATGGTGAAGATTATGATATCTTTATTAACATAAAGGAGGTAAGTGACATTGGTGTAGCACATTTAACCATGGAGTCCGAGTGAAGGGGAAGAGCCCATAATGAATAATTCCCTCCATGCCTCTTCTAAATCCCAACCCGGGTCTGCTGTTGTTCATCCCTATCACCAGAGGGTGGAGAACATGAGGGCAGTTCGTCTCTCAAAGACAGACCCTCAATGAACACCCAGTAAGGGGCACTAGGTGTTCATAAAGTTGCCCACTGCTTTGTGCTAGGTATTTTGTTTCGGGGTGCTTGTCATCTTACTAAACTTCAACAGCTTTGGTTGAAATTAAGGGGGAAAAAAAAGTGAAAGCTGTGAAAAGGAAGAGCTGTCCTGAGGTGAACGTCAATAGCTGCTGCGAGTACCCACGCTGCTGCTGGCAATGGGCAGGGCTCCTTTTGACTAAATACATACCAACCTGGTTAACATACTTAACTGAAGAGTTAGGGATTGCCTTTTTCCCTCCATTCATAAATGTATGAAGCAATCTCAGTAGCTGCCCATGGCTATAAAAAATGCTACTTGGCCCTAACTGTACAACTGTGCCTTGCCTTTTGAGGCACTTTGAGCACTGACTAACTCCTGTCATCTTTCCTTCTAGGTAAGCATCCTGTCTTGGGCTCTCTGGTTGCCTGCCCAGGTCCTTTTCATGTTTCCTGGACAGAACAGCATCCTGGTACAACACCCGACTTGTCCAGTCCCTGACCTCCCTTTGCCCTGGCTTTGAAAACCTCGCTTCAGCCACAGCCGTTGTGATCAGCAGGTCCACTGCATTTAAGATCTGCTTGCAGCAAAGCTCAGTGCAAACAGTGTTCCTTCCACAAACAATTCGAGGAGAAAAATATGCTTTTGCCAGTGCCCAAAACCATATTTACTTTCAAAAACATTACTGTCGTAATTATTCCCCCATTCTGCCTCGTATCAATTGCTTGAAATTTAGCACGGGTAACCTTTGTGCCAAGAATGTATGCTTTCCTCTTCCTGCAAAAACCTGTCTAGGTTTGGTTAAATCAGGAGTTAGGACATGTACAGGCATGCTAGAGCTTAAAAGCTGAAGTCTAAAGGTGCTATCCTCAGCGAGCATGTCCTTCCTTCCCAGCTCCTGGTGCCCAAAAGGCTGCACCTTGCCCTTCTCCGGCAGAGCTGGCCCCATCCAGCCACCCCAGGCAGCTCTGAACTTAACAGGGGCCAAAAATGTGCCCCATCCTGGAGGTAGATGAAAGTCGAGCTCCAGCCCCAGCCTGTGACACAGAGTTGGTACCTGATGCTGGGGAAGTCACTTACACCGGAATTTCCACGCTAGTTTGTTCATTTGTAGATGCCTTGTTTCTGAAATGCATGGAAAATAATTACAGTAGGAACTCTACTTTTATTAACTAAGAATTATTAACAAATAATTGTCAAGTTGGAAGAAAATCTGCTGTCGCTTCCACAGTGGTCTGTCCTGGGTCTGCTTCTCTTTTGTGCTTTCTGCTCGATCACTCATGTCATTAGCAGATGTGTGTATTAAATTTGTGTGGGAGACCACAAACAACACGCAGCTGGGAGGGGAGCTGCAGGCACACGGGAGGGCAGAAGACTAACAAATCAGTGTAGTGAGTTGAAAAAATGTGGGAAATAATTCAGTTAGGAAGACCGCAAAGGTCTACATTTAAGGAAGAGTAATTTATTACAAAATTACAAAATGGGACCGGACGGGATGGATAATAGTTCTGCAGAAAAGGAACTGGGGTTGCTGCCTACCCCAAGTTATTAATGAGCAATAACATTGACATTGTTGTGAAGAAATGTGAGGATCACATCTGGGACATATAAGCAGAAAAAGTAACACATAAGAGGCATGAAGAAATTTTTCTGCCTTACTCAGCACCCCTGAGGCCTCTGCTGGTGTTTCATGTCCCATTCTGAGCAGGGTTCCCCAAAGAGAGGTGTGAGCCAGCAAGGACTCCGGGGGTCAGCAGCAGATATCCAATGTCTTCAAAGAGCAGAGGAATATACAGTTCTTCATGTCCACCGTGGTCAAAGCAAGGAAAGATGTACTAGTTGTAGTAGAGAGGTTTTAGTCTAAACACCAGTCTAACAACAAGCGTAATTAGGCATTGGAAGAGAGCTGCCTCAGAAGACAGTGAAATCTTTGTTTTTAGGGATTTTAAGAACAGGTTAGACAGCAACAATTCAGCAATAGGGATACCCAGAGAAGATTGATATAGCTGACCTTCTCTTAGGGCAGGAAGATCGACTAGATGTCCTACAGAGGATGCTGTCAGACTTATTTTTTCTCTTTGCATGTTCTGAGATCCTGAAGCTTTACTTTCAGCTGTGTTCAAGACTCCCAAGTGCGAACAAAGTCAATGGTAACTGCCTTTATATGTATTAAGACTTGTTTAATACTAAATGACAAGGACAGATCCTGGGTTTCTCAGACTGGCATCCGAATTTAAGGGATGTTTTTGGACTTAAAATCCCAGGTCCTCAACTCCAATGCAGAGATAATGGTATCCACTTATTTTATTGTCATGTTGTGAAGGTGGAGTAATTCAGGCTTATGAATTTTTTATATAGTACAGTACCATCTAGCATTTTATAGGGAAACTGTTAACTGTATCCCCATGACGGATTATCTCCATTTCCAAGGTTAGGACCATAGGCTGGAACAAACCAAACAAAATCAAAATACTGACTAGCACTGTAGGTTATAAGGGCAGCAGCAATGGCTGTGGTTTTGCAGTCTGAGCTGTGATGTGACACAGACCTCCAAATGATTATTAACTAAACATTATCTGCTCTGTGTACTGAAGAAGGTGAGGGCGTGCGAAAGAAACTGTATGCAATAAAGGTATTAAACAGTGTATTGTCCATATGTACAAAAGAGCTGAGTTACAGAGGCATGAATACTCTCCATTTCTGGGATTTCCCAACAGCCGCGTAACTGCCTTTTGTAGCAGTGTTTCTAGGTGTCCTTGTGCATGAAATAAACCTATGCGGTACTCAAACATGAAGAACATATGTATAAGATTCATCGAGACAAATCTGTCTTACCAGCAGGAGACTCAGCCTAAACAGAAGCTGTTTGTTTCCTTTCCCTGCTCAGTTAAGGGGGCCGAAGAGGGGGGCACAACATAAGCTGTTGCCGAGACAGCTGTGAGTTGTTCCCCACCTTCATCTTTCCCAGAGCGATGCAGCCCTGGCAGGAACCATGTCCGCAGGGAGCCAGGGTGGCCCCTAGTCCGGCGGGCTGCCCAGAGGTCTCTCCTCTCTGAACTCATGGCAACCTACGGCGATGAAACTTCAATTTGATCCAGCAGTCACTTGGAAACGAAGCTGGAGGGATGGAATGATGTGGGAAGTCTCTGAAAGCAGCCACGCCAAATCTAAGAGTAAATCGCCACTGTACTGCTGCGATTGCAGCCTGTGCAGCTCCAGCAGACTGCAGAGCCCATGCGTTGGGTGCAAGCCCATGCATTGCACCAGGCCAACTGCAGTTACCGTGCAGAGCAACGCAGTGCAGTGCAGCTCCACTACTTTTTCTCCCTCCAAATCCCACTTGCTCCATGTCACTTGTTATCTGGGAGGAAACAGGATCTGACAAAGAAGAGACTGAGACTTTGATGAGGAAGGTGGCTCTGCTCTTGCCCCAAGCTCGCAATGCCTCCAAACTGACACAGGCAGCAGATCAGCTCAGGGGGACACCGTTGCAGCTGTGTCCCCCAGCCCTCACCGCTCTGCTTGCCACCGGCACAGGTGTCACTTGGCAGGGAGGATTTCAGATGAATGAAGTGGTTTCAGGCTGTGCCCAGGCCCTCCCTTCTCACTGGCAAATTGAAAACTGGAGTGTCAGAGGAGTGTCGCAAAGGTGCTGCACACCTGAGCACTGTCCCTGGGGTGTGTGCCCACCGCTGCCCCATCCATGTCAATGGTGCAAGGGCTGGACTGCGGTCCAACTATCCTGCGGTCATAATCCTGAAGGATTAAATCTCTTCTATCCATAAAATTGCTTCTCCTCCTCAATTTTAACGTCATGTATGTTCAAGCTGAAGATGAAATGTTAAACACTTCATATGCCTTTTGGAAAATCAAAATCAGATGACTGGCTTAGAAAACACGGCTTTTAAAAATAAAAAATGCTGAGTTATTTACATTCATGTTCTCATTCTTGAGTTTCTATGAATGAAGCTCAACTAACTCAGGCTTTCAAGTTTTTACAACTAAGAGGGTGGGTTGTGTAGATGTGATAATCGTAAGACTCCAGGAATGAGGCACTTTAACGTGCTGCCTCTGATTTCAGTGGCACATGTCCAAGAGTTTGAGAGCTGGCCCAAGTGTATTCACTTTTAGAATTTGCAAGGGAGCCAAACCCTACAACGATAAATATGGATATACATGTCTAAGTATGTGGTTAGTCACAAAAAACTTTAAACCACAGGGAGAGCTGTTTAAAAGTCAGACGTCTTGCAGCAAACTGGGACTTTCTTCAGAAGGGAACAGAAGGTCTGAGTTTCCCTCCTCGCTGCTGTAGCTGCTCTGCCCCCTTGGGTGGGCTGAGGGAGAGGAGAAGACACGGTCAGAGAGCTGGGAGTAAGAAAACATGAGTGTGTATGTGGTGGGGGGTGCGAAGGCATGTTCACTGAGTACAATTGAAATTTCAGAGCTGTCCATCAGGAGAGGGCAGACACCCACTGCAAAAAGACAACGAGCAATTCAGGAGAGTCACAGACAGGGAAGAAGAGACTTTTTGGGGGGAGGTGGAGTGCGTATTGGTCACTACATAGGAAAGGGTAAGATTTGGTGAAGAAGGTGGAGCATGAGGGAAATGTTCGAAGTTCCCTGTCTGGGGGGGAGAAGTTGAAGGCAGTGCCAAAATGCCTCACCAGCTTCCCCGAAAGTCAGCGAGATTGGTGTGATCTCTCTGTCATGAGGGTGGAGAAGGAAAACGGGTCTTTCACTATCCCAGAGAAGCCAGGAAGAGACTAGCAAGTTCCTTTGCTCTCATAAAAGTAGTTGCAACTAAGCAGCCACCCTAGTGCTGGAGTTTCTGATAACTTTTTGTGGTATGAAAACAACCTTCAGCCGAGTCAGTAACTCCTGCCTATTGACTCCACATGCGCAAAAAGCTTTCTCGTGCACTATGTCCACAGTAGGAAAGTCCTTACCGAGAGCTAAACTTTATGACAGCTAAATACAAAACATCTCTTTGACAAGACTTGCTGAAGTTAGAAGCTGTATTGGAAGGCTAAAGTGTTGTGTGCACCCTGTTTGCTGTGAACCCAATCTCAGACATCCCTTCCTCGGGGGCATTCCTGCTCAGAGGCAGCACGGCAGCTCTTCAGGGCACTGTGAGTCTCCCACACAGCACACGCTGTACCACTGGCAGCCCCTTGGCCTTTGCCAATGCTCATTTCATCAGTGTGAATTTAAACAAGTAATACTTCAGTGGTTAGTCTGAAACAGAGAGGTTTAAGCCAAACTGAGCAGCACGGAGTCTGAATCTGAATGAGAATTGAGGGAGAAGGGTGTCTGCTGAATGGAGTTGCTCATAGGCTGGCAGCCCAAGCCATAGAGAAGCCAAATGAGCGCACCGGGACTTTTGTAATCTTCAGAGAGGTCCAAGCCCTGATGCTAACATCACTTGTTTCACAGAAGTAACTCAGCCAAGCAGCCACGCTGGGATGGCAGGGATCTTGGTGCCAGGCAGCAGCTGCCTTCTTGCAAGGCTGTGCCTGCCTGTGCCAGCGGCCGGGAGGGAGGTGGCGTCAGCCCCTAGGCTGCAGCCCTCAGCGGCTCGGGGAAGTCCTTTGTAAAAATCACTCTGGTAAACTACACAGAAAGTTACAGGAGAGGGTTTGCTTCCACCCTGGAGATCACTAAATCAGCTTTGCCAGAGGTGATATGTACCTTGGGCTTTTAAAAAAGCAAATAAAAATGCAAACGACTGAAGAGCAAATGCCAGCCCCTGAACTGCAGCGGGCTGCAACCAGCACTAAGTGCTTTCAGAGGATGCATGTTGGGGATCCGCTCTGAGGCCACAGCCCCACCGAGGGTTTCCTCCTGGAGGAGGTCCCAGGCGGTACCACGGGCACACACCCAACCAATCCATGTCGGATAACAAAGCGGCTACTGCTCACACAGGCACAACCTGCCTTTGGGATCTACATCAGACAGTGCGAGGGGCTGGAGAGCTGGCGGCCAAATGGCCTTCACTCCCTCCTCATAGCGACTGGGAGAAAACATCCTTTTTTTTAAAGTGGGAAGCAAACAGTTTCCTCCCTGGTCTCTGCCAGCAAAGTGCCTACCTGGCCTGTGGGGCTGGCGCAGTGGGGAAAGGAAACCTTGCTGGCACCTCCCTGTCGAAGCGCTGCCAGTGTATTATTTTCCTTACCTGTATTTCAAAAGACAGGATTTTGGTGAGTCCTAGGCAGGGAAGGATTCTGCGGCAGAAATCCTCCGTTTCTTCCAAATGGCCTCTTGTATGTTGTCCTGGGTGATATCAGACCCATCACTCCATCTGCTGAGCTTTCAGTGTCTCCTGCTGTGAAGGGGAATGATGGTCTCAAACTGAATTTTCCCTGGACACCTCCAGATGCATACTGTTCATTGAAGACCATCTTTGCTACTTGTTAACAAACCAAGGTGAGGAGCGTTCTGGGGAATGGGTGACTTAATGCTTTCATCACATCGCAGGACTGTATGCTGCTTATTTCTTCGCGCCCGCTGGGTGAACACGAAATGACCTGTGCATTGGGGGCTGGTTTCGTTTCCTGCTTGCCTGCAATGATTTGAAAATTTTGATGGACTTTGGAAAGCTCTACCCAGACATTTGGTATTAATGAATGCATGTAAAACTCCTTTCAGGTTGCCAACTGTGGTCAAAAACCAGCAAGAAGTCAAAGCACAGCATTAATGACATTTAGTTGGGGTTTTTTTGCAACAACAAGATTTTCAGGAGAAAACAAAACACTTTCTCAGTGGAAATAATTAAAACCATGAAAATGACTGCATTTCCTGTGTGACTGTCATATTCCACGCAGGAGAAAATGTTTCCCAGCAACAGCAAAAAAAAAAACATTTCAGCAGTTCACATTTTTCTTAGCAATATACATCCCTTTCCTTAATTGGAACAGGCAAAGGGAATCTCACCTTACACATTTTTCACAATTCATCACATGAGGAAAGATCAAAACCCTTTTTCCACTGCGCAGTGATCTAAAGGGCTTCCATTTTTGGCACCTTGTTTGGAAATTCCTAAAAACCACCTGATTTCACACAGTGGGTGACGTTACTAATTGGCTGCTCCAGGCCCAGCCCTTGCCCTGGGACTGTGCACCGGCAGGTGCTGCACAACGTAGGTGACAGCACACTTGTGGTGGAAGCAAAGCGAGAAATCAGGGCCACGCACTCGCTGTTCCTCCCCCGCCGCCTTTCTGAGACTTTTCCTCCGAGTTCAGGCTCAAGTTCAGCCTCTGCCAGTGAAGTAGCTGGTTGAAATTACTCCGATCACACAAAGCAGTGTACTGGATACTAATAAAGACATTTGAAATGTAGCTCTGGTACACCTCTTACTGGTTCATACTGGATTTTCTCCACTGATTCCAGAAAATTATATCAAAAGCAGGTAAGAAAGAAATCAAGCCCATAAAAATTTCCATCTGAGTAGAGAAACCGGTTTGCCATTTCCCACAAGATAACGAACTGGATAAAATTTGTGCAGGCATTTTTACTAAACTTTCCAGCTTTCATTTATCACTGCCTCCTGATTTTATTTCAGATGGACAACTTTCTTTCAAATATATGGGGCTGCTGCGTCTATGGTTTGGTAAAAAAAGATGCACGAGTTCAGGCTCAAGTTCAGCCTCTGCCAGTGAAGTAGCTGGTTGAAATTACTCCGATCACACAAAGCAGTGTACTGGATACTAATAAAGACATTTGAAATGTAGCTCTGGTACACCTCTTACTGGTTCATACTGGATTTTCTCCACTGATTCCAGAAAATTATATCAAAAGCAGGTAAGAAAGAAATCAAGCCCATAAAAATTTCCATCTGAGTAGAGAAACCGGTTTGCCATTTCCCACAAGATAACGAACTGGATAAAATTTGTGCAGGCATTTTTACTAAACTTTCCAGCTTTCATTTATCACTGCCTCCTGATTTTATTTCAGATGGACAACTTTCTTTCAAATGTATGAGACTGCTGTTTCTATGGTTTGGTAAAAAAAGATGCGTGTCAAATATCTGAAGCAAACAGGAAAGAACAGTGTGCAATGGCAAAACACAGACATGTTATTCAGTAACTATTACAAGTGACACTTCAGGTTACCCAGAAGCTAGAAGACCTTTCCCTTTATTTGATGGAAAGGCTACACTGCCACGAAAGTAAAAATCTGAAGTAAAATTGAGTTTTCATTGCATTTTCTGAGCTCAATTATTTTTGCATTGTGCTTTCCAACCTCCCATTCTTAACTTCAGTTTGATTTTAAGTTTTTGCCAAAACATAACTCTTAAAGTTGCTGACCCTGGCCACATTGAACTTTTAAAGAGTACTTTTAAAGAAGATGCTAACAGAAGAGCAGCAGGAATAAATAGTTGTGCAGTGAGTCAGCAGGTGTTTTTCAGGCCCTGGAGGGAGATGTGAAGTGCATTGAGCTCTGGACTGTATCTATTATTTGTTCTATCAAAAGAGGTCAAGAACTTTTCTAAAAGCCTTTTTTAAAGTCAGATAAAAATACATTGGTATCAATCAGTGCCTCTTAAAGAGTAAGAACAAAATGCAAAGAGAATGACTTAGTAAGTAAACCACAGGACTCAGAATGAAGAAACTTGTGTTCTCTGTTCTGTCATGTACTTGCTATATGACATCAGACCATAGTATTTATTTACCTACTTAGTATTATCCATTTATTGATGTATTTAAAGCTTATTCATTTGCAAAATGAGGCAAATGGCACAGCCTAAATATTGCATTTATGAAATTTATCTTATATTTATAAAAAGCTTCTTTGCAAAGCTGACTCCTGAATTGCAATTCATTTGCTGCACAACAGTAATAACAATTATCTTCTCTATATTCGCAGTTTCTCAAGGATGGATCATTTCACTTTCTTGAGACAGCTCTCTCTGCCTTTTTCATCTAGTTTTCATTTCTCTGTGGCTGGAATTTTGGCACATTTTCCCCCTTGTGTGTGGGTGTCAATGCGTCAACACTAATGGGAAAGGCTACTTGTGCTTTTTTAGATTGGTACTTTTTTTCTGGAATAAATGGTACATTTTTCCTGGGGTTTTTGCTCCATTTCTTTCTTTTCTTTCCATGTATTTTTCCTTCTCTTGTCCTCCCAGCCTCCCGCACGCTGTCCCGTGCTGGCTATCTTATGAACCTCTTTTGCAAACGGTGAACTATTAGTTCTGAGAGCAAAGCTCAGCGATCACAGATGTAGGCAACATAACTTCAGCTGATATATCAAGAAAATCCTCTCCATAGTTTTGCTGAAAAGCTTTGTTTCCATACTTTAGAATAAATGAATTGGGAGAGTTCCACTATCTTCTTTCTGAGAGTCAAAAAATCTACAGGGAAATAAGACGGCCTTCTTTACTCCAACACTGATAAAAATGGCCAAAGAAAACTGATTCAGAAAGCCCTTCGGTTCTTGATTCATTCCTATTGGCTTAACGTCAACTTTCCTGTCTCTCCGGAGTCCCAGATTTGAGTTATTAGATCGCTGGAAATGCAGACAAATACAAATCATGACCAGAGATTTTAGAAGAAGTGCCCACCTCAGCCTCACAGATTTTCCAGGCAGATTATTCAGCAATTTAATGAGTATCTTATCTTATCTTATCTTATCTTATCTTATCTTATCTTATCTTATCTTATCTTATCTTATCTTATCTTATCTTATCTTATCTTATCTTATCTTATCTTATCTTATCTTATCTTATCTTATCTTATCTTATCTTATCTTATCTTATCTTATCTTATCTTATCTTATCTTATCTTATCTTCTGTTTCTAGCCTAATCATGCCTCTAATTATAAACTGGTCAGTTTTGAAAGCAAGGAATTGAGAAAATATCAGAAAAGAGATTTCTTGCCAACCGCACGTGGACAAAACGGACAGGGGTTTGTCATCTCATGACAGTGTTACACTCATACCCCTGGCTTGTCTCCTGACCCTCTTCTGCTTTTGGCTTTTTTATCTTTTCCACTCTTCTTTCTCCTGAAGTGTGAGACCTTCTGCCCAGGCTCAAACAGCACAGTTGTGGAGCTGGGGCTTGTACTTTTCGGGGCGCCATTAAGTTATTTGCCTATCCTGGTGTTTGGGATTTTTTTGCTTTCTGGAACACCTCTCCCCACCCCCCGGTTTCAGCAGGACTCCCTTCCCAGGCGGCAGTGAGAGGGGCAGAGCGGGTGCAATCCTTTCCCACCCTGCAAACCCTCCGGCAGCCCCCCTGCCCCTGCTCGGACTGACACCTCTCGCTCTCGGGCACACAGCACGAGCCAAGCGTTTGTTTTAACAGCACACACAGGCAAGGCAGTAACAGGAAAAGAATAGAGAATTCAAAAGTAGCGAAGTACATTCCCTTTTTCCCTCCTTATCCCCTTCATGTCTGTTGTACTGGAGTTTTGCTTGTTTGCTTGCCTGTTTATTTCTGCTGGGAAACAGATACAGGGCTCTGGGACCAGGACCCTGTGGCCACCGGCAAGTGTTTCACAGCTGCTGCGTTTCACGAGATCCCTTTACGATCGCCTTGGCTGCAGAACCAGCACAGGCTGTTTGCTTTCCCTCCCTCTGTTTGCTTTCATTGGCTGGAACTGGCCCTTTTCCAGTTCCTTCCTTTTCTGGGATGCCAGTTAATGCTGGTTAACACCAATAACATCAATGCCTCGGCTTTTCAGCCACAATTGTGAAAACAGATTCTTGCACCTGCTGAGCTGTGGTTTTTCACTATCAGCTGGCTATCGATGACGCCGCAAAACATCCCTCATACCAATGCCATTCCAAGCAGCAGACCTCAGGTTAAAATATTTCACATTTTTACTTATGGGGAAATTTTTCCCCAAGACCTTATGTACAGAAAGATTTATCACCCTGATACAGTGTTTTTGGCATGGGGTGTAACTTAGGGAGCAGGTCAAAGCCCAGGAAGTTCCCTGGTACCTCTGCAGACAACACAGCTCAGCACGGCAAGGGTGCACTGCCCTCTGGGTAGCCCAGACCCAAGTCCTCAGAATAACAACGTCTTCCTTTATTTTTTGTCTGGCCATTATGCTTTGTGCTGTCTACTGGCTGCTTTACCATGCATGAAAGCTAGGCACCTCCTGAGGTTACCACAGGGGGCAAAGTTAAGCCATTGCTGTGTTGCAGCTGGCATAGATACTGTGAAATAAAGGCAGAACTAGGAAGGAAAAATGGGTTATTTGGCCTTTATTTTCAGGAGATTAGTCTGCTGGATTTCTGAGTAAACAAGTAGGTAAATGTTTTAAAATCAGGCTGGGCTCTGGCTTCTGAGGGGAATGTAGGTAGCACTGAACTCCAGGTTTAAACATAGTTAAAAGAAATCCCACTGTTTGTCAAAAAAAATTTTTTTTTTCTATTAAACAAAGAAGAATGGAATTCACTGGTGTATTCGGTTAACATTCATCACTTAAAATCTGTTCATCACAAGATTTGGGAACTTGGTGAAAAGCAGCCTTTACTTTTTATTACTTACTCCTGAGGGTAGTATGCTTCTTGTTCAGGGGAAGGATGCAGTTCCTGACAAGCTTTTAAGTTCTCCCAAAGTATATAGGTGCCAGCAGCTATACGTAATCAGTATATTTAGTTGAAGGACTACATTTAGAGGGAAGGTTTTGAACAGAAAGGGCTGCAGTTGCATTACACCTCTCACTTCTGTCAAAATTAGTAGTACCCTATAGCTGATGAGTCCAATTCAGCTCGCAGCTGAAGAAGGACACTCTACAAGTGTGATGGGAGTGGAGATGCCTGCCCAGGCTGTCTTCATAGAGATCTGCAGAATCAGTTTTGGGTGGAACTGGAGGAATGAGGGGACAAAGGCAGGCTGCAGAAGTTCTTCACAAATGCAAGACGGAGTGATGGATACTTCCACTCCCACCAATGCTGTGCTGCAAGCTTGTCTTGATAATTTCACACAGCAGTCCCTATTTCAGCAAAGCAGCCTCCTGTCAGGGGGATGGCAAAAGCTAATAGTAAAATTAAGTAGTCAATTCTTGCATACCTGATTACCTAAGGATGGGACAGATTTTCTCTGTGAAACCTTCTGTAACTCCACATGTACAAACTTAAAAATTGAGAATATCTGAATAACCCTGGCGCAAAGAGAGCATGCGATGGGGCAAGCCCATCATCTGTTCAGACTGTTCAGGATGCCTCACTTCCCACTGGGCATTCTCCCGTAAAAACGTCCTCCCTTTCTGCCAGACCTTGCCAGGAGCCTGGAGAGCCTCTCATCAATTCTCTGTGAAGCTGAACCTGCCCTTCAATTGAACGCTGAACTGAACTCTCTTTTTATCTCGTCTCCTCAGCCGGCAATGGGGATCACTGCCTCGGGGCCAGCCCTCCCCAGGCAGCAGCTCTGGGCAGGAGGAATCAACCCCAGAGCATCCTCCAGGGCCACACGTTTGGGAGGATGGCTTTGCTCCCTGGCGAGCTGCCGCGGGTGTCCCAGCAGTTCTCTGACTTCTCCAGGACCATTACATAGAAAGGCATTTGGGAGGTGGGAACAAGTGTGTAGCTATGGAGTTAGCTGAGTTTCCAGAGAGCCGGCACTTGAGCAGAGCTGTGGGTTATATGAGGTGTGGGCTGTTAAAGGAGGTCGGTTACACACCACATTATAACAGAGGAATCTTGTCACGGCTGAGTTTAATCTTTGAAAAGATTTCCTCTCCTTCCCCAGCCTAAACAGTTTCTCATTTTTTCCCAAAACACCAGAATAATATCTTTAAAAGTTGATACTACTTTTTGCACATACCCCATGAGGAAACGACACCTCTCTGGATGTGGCAAGAAATTGTTAACAGCCCTGATAGTGTCCCGTACTGCCTGACAGGTGGACATTTTACATGGAAAATATGTTACACACGAGAGCAGAGCTAGTCTGACTCATTTAACTCCATGCCAAAGGCACTGCCACAACTAAGCTCCTCGCTGGAACTAGTGCCCCCGTGGTATCCCCGACGCTCCAGCTTCTGAAGCTGACAGTGATGCAGCTGTCAGTCAGGGCAGTTGCAGTGTCTTTTGTCAAATTTTCTTGTTAAGAAAACACCAATAAAGGGTGCATCATGCCTGCTCTACGTAAGGAAAAAAATGTTTAAGAATTCTTCCTGGAAGTATTGCAAAAGCTACCAACTTTCCACCTCTGCCTGCCCTCCCACGCTATCTGCAGGCATTAGTGTATTAAAACAAAAACAACCAAGACAAAACAGCAAGTAATGAAAGAGAAAAAGAGCACAAACGAGAAGCCTGCAGCACTGCCAAATTATACAACAGCAATTCCCACTGGGGATAGCTCGGACAACTTGCCTCACTGAGGCCAGTGGGTCCGCTGAGAGCACTCGGAGGCTCCCGCACCAGGACCAGGACCAGGACCAGGACCAGGACCAGGACGGGGCAGGCAGCCCCTGTAGGCAGCTCGCTTGCACCCGCTGTAGCCTTCCCTGCTGCTGCGGTCTAGCCTCTGGCCACTGCTTCCACTGAAGCTAGTAGGGATGGAGTGACTCCTAGCAGCTCTCAAAATCAAGCCTTTGTCTCAATATAACTGAGACAGTCTCAGTTTTCCCACAAGTAATTGTCATGGGAGAGAGGGTGGCTTCCCTTTCATTTGCTTGGAAAATAGCACGTGCATCTATGCCGTGAAAAATCCTGACTCCTACTGTCACAGAGTGCAAAGGGCTGCCATGGCTTTTTTTCCTCTCTGCTATTTCTCACCACAACTTGGTCACAATTTACAAGAACGAAGCGATGCCGCGTGTGTGTGTGCTTGGTGCCCTAACTTTAGCTGACACAGCAAACACTCCAAATCCTCCCTTTCCGTGCACCTTCTCTGTTAAAAACCTGTGCGGATGAACACGAGAGAGAGGAGGGAAAGAGAGAGAAAGACCCTTTAAGTTAATGGGTAAGGAATGTGCATTGAGCTGTGCGTGGACTTCTGATGTCTCCAACTATTTGTTAAAAGGCAAAAGCAATACTTCCGACAGACGGCCCTCCCCTCGCCTGCAATAGGCTCCCAAGAATAGCAACAGCCTGTGTCACTGCAAAGGGCAAAGCCTTCTGAAATAGCAACAAAGTTGTTCACAAACCACTTTGTGGTTTGCATTTGGTTTCAGCCAGCTTCAGCAACTTGTTGCCATGAGGAAAATAACCTGCGCTTTCCTCGCCGGCCGGGGAAGGACCGCTGCCCTGTGAAGTGCTCCTGCCCCAAGGTGCAAAGAGGGTGGCAATGGTACCTGGGCAGAGCACGGAGGACCTCGGCCAGCAGAGCCAGACGATGAGAGCAGGGGAGGATGAGGAGAGCAGCCGGGGCAGCCGCCGCAGCAGCCGCCGCCACCTCCGCAAGCTCCCGGCTGCAGCAGGTAAAGCGGCAGGAGCTGAATGCCAGCTGTTAGCCAGCAGCAGCGTGCCCGTGTAGCTAATGCTCAGGGCTGGGGGAAAACAGCCCCGCAAAGCCAAGGGACTCTCGGGGCATGCTGTCTCGATGTCTAAAAGTGCGAGAGGGGAAAATGTGAGAAAGGAAGGGAAATGCCGGCTTGAATTTTGAATGAAGGTTTATGTGATACTTTTCCCAAAAGGCCTCGGTCCTACCGTTCGTGCATGTGCTGTCTGTTGTGTAAATCCCTTTCCTTTATGACAATCAGTCACCTGAAAAATCGGAGAACCCGCTGACATCTAAGATAACAACGGTGCTCCGGTCCTTGCACGCTCGGGAGCAATTCAGCCCTTTTCACTGAAGTGGAGGGAGGCCAGGCAAGCATTGCACCTGCTCATGCAGGGGGAAAGTACAGGGTGGGGGGACAGGGACTCCCTCCTGTTTTTTGTCCCCTAGCATTTCATGAAGAAACAGGGTTTCTGTGCTGACACCCTGAAAAATCAACTGTATAATTTCTTATGCAAAGATATTTGAGTGCTGAAGCTGAATTTCGTAGCTCCTCACTTTTGCTGTCCTACCCAGCCAGTTTTTCTAAGATACAGCATGGTTTTGCATCTTGAGTCTCTTTCACTGATGATAAGATCAAGGGGAAAATGACCCACGATTGTGACATTTCTCACCCACAAGACAGCTTTACCCACACAGGAAAACATGATTGTAAGCCAGAAATGACTATGTCCTGAGCAGGTTTTGTTCACTTATAAATGAATGAACTGACTAACCCATGTATGTTCAGATACCACAGGCACAAATGCTTTGTTGGAGTGTAATAGTGATCAGTCCAGCAACATCTACTGATACCTGGAAGCAGAGGAAGCAGAGGTTAATCAGGAACAGAAAGCCAGTTGGTGTGCAGACATATTTAACATTACCTTAGGGTATGGGGGGAGCAATGCAGATGGTTATAGGATAGCGTTATCAAAGGGAAGCACTGCTGTTACAATAAACAGACAGCAAAGTTACTGCAGCACAAGGGCTACGGTTAGAAGAGTATGCGCAAATTACACACTTGGCCATACCCTCAGAAATTGAAGGAGTAACCTGAGGAATTTATAATTACCTAGCTAGGAATTAAAAGAACTTGTTGATTCTTACTGGAAAATAACAAAACAAAATCCAAATCCCATTTAATGTAATGGAGGGCCAGGCTGCCTGTTGACATAATGAAAATGCATGGCAGAGCACTAAGAGGGATGGAGAGATGGCCAGGGTGGGTCTGCCCAGGATCTGCGTTCCCTGTCTTTCCATCAGTCCCGGGGGGCTTTTGTTCATGAAATTTGAGTATTACTCACACAATACATTCACTGGGCTTACGCTGTACAAAGTATACAATGCTTCCCACCATCGCAGGAATTTAGATGTGTGAAAATGTGTGATACATTAGCTTCCTTCTGCCTTCTTTTTTAGTTCTATTTACAAAATATTTGTTTTGGTTTTGCCTTTCACACTTGGCTGGGAGGAGTCACATTTGTCAAATGGTCATGATCCCACATGGCCCTGACACTATTTTTGGGTAAATCTAATATTTTCTGAGATTTTCCAGCTCTGCTTGCAACATAACTTTGTCTCAAAGCCACCATTTGTTTCATCCCATAGGGTCTTGTTGGGTAACCGTTTTAGATCCCATGCCAGACTTCTAGATGGACAGTTAGATCAGATGTATCCTTGCTAATAGGAGAAATGCACATATTGAGCAGCTACTGGATGTAAAGAAACCTCGGGCATTAGAATAGATCAACAGGGTAACATGTATCTCTTTACACCGGACAACTGGATGAGACAGAGAAGATGACTGTGACAGTGCAGCAAAGATAATGATGGCATAAAAATGGGATAATCACCTTTTATGAGAAGCAAAACCATGATTTAATTACGCAGCAATTCCCAACACATGCCATTAAATATTTATCCTACAAAACCTTGTGATCTACACACTATACACTTTACCAAAATGCTCCTCTAAAGACAATTTGGGGAATTTTAAACACTATTTCCCTGTAAATGCAAACTTTTTGTATGTCAGACAGCACTCAGATGGAGAAGAAATATGTTGTTAAAGATAGCTTAAAATTTTCAGATACAGATGCTCTAGTTTTAAGATTTATCATGGATAAAAGTAGATGCCTTGTTCTATTGAAAAAGGAAGATTCCATGCTGTGGATTCGTATCTATGCAATGCACTCAACTCATCACGATATTCTAACCTGTGCTTATTAACCAGGGGTTGACAGAGCTTGATTTCACCTTCCAAATGTCTAAATAGATCAAAGAATCTCCAAGGATTTAAAGAACATATATTTGACCTTCCAGTAAAATACTTTCCTTCCCTCCCAAAATGAGACATTTCTCACCTCAGATTAAATCAAAGTCAACAGAAGAAAGCACCATGTTGGAAGAGACTGTTGAGTGCCCTCCTATCAAAATAGATGGTATTTGCACAGGTCACAAAGAAGTAATCTCCGCCCCCATCCCACTAGTTTTCTGTACGCACACTTCATGTTCTCTTGGGAAAAAGGAAAGAAATCTACATCACAAAAGTCTCAGTATCTGAGTAATGTGGAGTGTGGTACTGCCAAGGTGAGCTGGAAAAGGCTCCCAGGCACCTTCTCCGTAGCTCTCCTGCACATGAAGGGGGGGAAGAGTGGTGTTTCCCAGCTCAGCCTGCTTGCAGATCTTCCCTGGCACAGATCATTTATCCGTAATGCCCATAAAATAGATGCAACAGACCAAATATTTTGCCTTTGGAAGGACTGTATTTTCCCAAATATGTGCTTGAAAATAAGTAAAGGGGCACACCCTTACTACTTGATCCAGTCTCATCAGCAGTACACTGTGCTATACTACAGCTGTGCTTGGTGTCCTTTTCAGGAACCGAGCATAAACATTTCCAGCAAATGTTCTTAAAGATAAGTTCGTTTGCCAAGTAGTGCTGCTTTTGACCTGAGTAACAGTTGTGAGAAACCATTTTGTTTACATGGGGAAACTAGAGAATAGACTTTCCAATCACTTGTCACATACCAGCCACACACTCGTTAGCCATGGTGTTTGTTGCAGGCAGAAGGAGAAATTGCTCTGGAAGCCATCATTAAAATATTTTATTCCCCTGGGCTGCACACTGCCATGTATTTTGCAGGCATCTCATAAAAATAAGAGGAATATACATTTTAAGAAGCTTTTTTTTAAAAAAAGGAATGCCTAAGAACTGCCAGCAACATCATTAAAAGTGACACTTAAAAGGATTGTGAGTACAACTACTGCAACATGCTTGATCTGGAAATGTTAAAGCAAAACATATGCTGAAGTCAGAGGGAATTTTGTCTGGAGGAAGACCATGAAGGAAAACCAAGCAGAGATTTCAGGGTTTAACTCATCAGGCAGTTCTGAGCAGGCGAGTCTTACATACACCAGTTACAACAAAACCTCATAGTGATATAAGGATGTTTCTCAGCAGAATAGTGCCTGGGGACAAGAGACACCGAGTTAACTGCTGAGTTTGCTGCTGCTAATGCAGAAAGACAACGTGTCTCCCTCTGCATCACATCAGAATCTGCTTTTCATTCAGGGGTCTGCTTTAGTTACAGCCCTTTGCTATTTCTATATGACTGTGGGTGTTGTGTCACTGGACGCATGAACAAGGATACCAGTTGACCCAGTAAAAACAAACCAAAGAAACATTAAGACATTGGTCAAGCTGCTGTACTTGGAGCAGCAAGAAACATATGGGCTTGAGTGCTTCCCTACCAACTTCCCAGGTGTCCAAGCTCCAGTTTGTACAGCCTCTCGAATTAAAAATAAATAATCACCTCGGTTGCTCTGATCTGAGGACCACAGGCTGAGGGGAACACAGTCTGGATTGTAAAGAACAGTGCTGATGGTGCACTCCATCAAGATATTTGACTTGGCACTGTCATTTTGAATCAGAAACTGGAACCATACAAAACTGGTGGTTGCACATTTAAAGAATTAAAAGCCATGCAGGACACAGATCTCAAAGTATCAATAGGAGACACTGCCCACATTGCTGTGTTTCTGCTGGAGAGCCTTAAACTCGGCTTTTGTCCCTCTGTCACTCAGCATTTTTTCTCAACTGCCTGGAATAAGATAATAATGGATTATTTGCGGGTGATAGAGGTGACGGGTGATTAATAAATGGGATATGTTACTGGCTGAATGCAATTCGGATGGTTTGGCCTGCTGACTGTGAGTGAATGTGCTGTCTGGGGTTCCTCTCTGCTAATTTTAGACATCTGCATCTAAGCAAGCCACACAGATTCCTTTTATAGGCAATGGAAAGAAATAGGCATCTGACCTACTTCAGACATTTAGAAGTGCCTATTTTTTGCAAGTGGTTACAGAAGAAATCTAGAGATGCTGTAGATCTCTCACAGTTAGGTAAGTTGAACCCATCCTATGTGTTTTAATACAGACAAACATAAAGCTAGCATTCCTAGCTAGGATGCAAGAAGACAGGCCATATTTAAAGGAAAGGCAGTGCCTTGGAAAGAACCCAGTCAGAAAAGAAGTTGGTTGTCCTGGAGGATAACCAGCAGAAGATGAGCTCCTGTACACAGCTGTGACAATCCTTAGATGAGTAGAGGGGGAAATGTCCACCGGGAGCGGGATAATTATGTCAAGTTCCTATCTGGCACTGTGCAACCACTGCAGGAGCACTGGGTCCAGCTCACAATTTTTTTAAGAAGTTGATAATCTGGATAGAATTCAGACAACACGGCTTTGAATACTTAAGGGACTGGTAAACTTGTAAAGCCTCACAGGCTAAGTAGCTTATCAAGGAGAGGTCTGTGGGATGACTTGATGACAGGCTATAATTTTGTACTTAGTGAACACAGCTAAGTGCAGGCAAATGGAGAATGGGATCTGATGGCTGGAAGCTGAAGTTGCAGAAATTAAGTCTAGAAATAATTTAGAGATAATTTACAGTGAAAGCAATTAACCATTGGGACAGCTTATGACTTAAAGTCATTGCCTTTCAACCACTAGCAATTTTTAAATGAAAGCTGAATATTTTAAATGGCCCAGCTCAAATAAAATGTCATTTAAACGTGTCTGAAGGGTTATTTTGTGCTGTTCATGAGTGTCAGACTGGATGACCACAACGGTCTCTTTTGGCTTCATAATACAGAAATTAAAGCAAAATCTAGGTTAAATCTACATGGCTCAATGACGTAAAATACAGAGATATCCAAGAGAGCACAAATAACAGCACTGAGCAGTAGTGTGGGCAGAGCACTGTGATCAAATTAGCAGTGTAGTTTCTGATACCCAAGCTCATTCATTCAGCACAACACTGTGTTGTTGCCAGCCCTGATTTCCAGCCAGGATTCATTGGAAGGGTATTTTTTCCAGTTCTAGTAATATACAGCAAGCAGGCAAGTCAAAAGTATAAAGGGGATGGAGAAATTAGGTTTTGCAATGGTAAAACGTGTATTGCATGCATGCATTGGAGGAGGGAGCACATATAGCACAAAGCAGCTTAACTGGAGTCAGTAGTACTTCTACTTAAGTGCTGTTCAGTGTGTGAAGGAAGTACAGTAGGACCTTGCCCTAATCCATGCACTAACCTCTGTTTAAAATAAGTGCAATGATCTCGGATACTGCAGACATAAAGGAAGAAAAAGCTTTAGACGTAATACAGACATGGACAACAACAATATAAAAAAAGATTGTTCCATCACCGGAGCATTTTGAAAATTTGTTTCTGACATTTTCTTCAAGGTGTCCCACCTCCATCACAATAAATCTACCATCCACCCCCACCTTCTGAAAGACTTCTCACAATACTCCCATTTTCCCCATGCCCTTACGGCCCATCATAACAAAACCATGTGGTTTTTGCCTGTCTCTTGCCTATCTCTGGTTCACCAGCCACCCGAGCCCAGAGGCAGAGTGGGCTGAGGCATGCTGGGTGCACTCAATAGCTCGGGGCTGCTGCCGCTTGGCTTCTGCTTGGCTCAAAGGGAGCAAACCAAGAGCCAGGTAGGAGAGCTAATAGGCGATACTTATCTTAATAAACTTAATGGGCTTATATATCTCCCCTGACCCTGGAGGCACAGCTTATATTCACACCGTCGTACTCTGCTACCCTCCAAAATATCCCAGCCTCCTGTGGAGGGGCTGCAGGGTGTGATGGTGGGCTCACGCCGTGAGCCAAACTGCCTCCAGGAATTGTTTGGAGAGCGCGAGGTGGGGGCCACCATGCCAGGGACCATGCCAGCAATTTAGCAGGATATGTGGCCACGTGCCAGGGTCCAGGCCTGGGCGCTGGCACTGTTTATTTTAGTAGTGCAGACATACTGCTAGGGCTGCCCTCCTCCTGTGTTTTCACGTTTTGCTTAGAAATGTAATATCCTCTGTCAAATGGGACTGATCCTCACCAATGTGCTCAAAAGTTATTGGCAAGGAACTCCAGGCAGTCAGCGTGATCAAAGAGCCTTAATGCCTTAGAAAAATAAGCTAAAAATAAACAAGGTCTATGTATCATTTTCCAGCCAAGCTGGAAAGTACTTGTTCCAGGAGAGTTAACTGAAATACGGACTCTGTTATGCTGCAAAAGCTACCTCTCCTCAGACACGTCCTATGTCTCCAACTAACTGGAAAATCAGATGTCAATTTACTCTTTTCCTAGTTGTGTGGCAGCCAACATCATGATGAGAGGAAAATCATGCTGGGAGAAAGAACAAGACCAACAACAACAAACTGATATATTCTTCAAGGTTTGGGGTGCAAAAGGCTTCACAGTTAGTAGAATACAATCAGTCAAATCTATCTTGTAACAATAAACAATGAATCGCAGCTGTATAAAATGAGTTTGTTTTAAAGTGGGCATTCAAAGGCATATAATCTCCATTTGGTTTATGTTTTCACCATCTGTTTTTTATTCCTGACATTGTGGCTGTCATAAACTATGCAAAATATTTGATCCTGATACTCTGAAGAATCTGAGATTAGTGATGAGCAAAGCCCAGAAAGTTAATGAATTTGTACCTAAAGATTGGTTTCCCTAGAATATGCCAGCTATCTAGATCAGCCTGGTGCTCAGTGGATAAGTTTCCATTTGGCAAAATAAAAACACTGGTACCAGCAGCCTTCATGGCGTCCTCAGGTGAAGCAAAGGAATTAGTAAGTGGTGAGGGAAAACTTAACTTGTTACTTATTCAAGTCAAGGTTGAAGCAATTTGGCTGGGAAATTACTGCTTTCCTTGCCCACGTTACACTAGTTGGGTGGACAAGACTTCCTCAGTTCAGTGCAGGAAAAACACTGAGAACGTCTCAAGGTAAAAATTGCTTTCTTACCAAAAGGTTGCATCGTCTGTGTTGCCTTTTGCAATGATATTCTGAGGCAGAAGGTTTAATGACTCAGGGCCTGATCAAAACCTTATTGACTTCTGATCAGGAAGATAAAGAATCCAAAAGCATTAAAATTAAAGAGGAATTTATACGAATTTAAATTTTTTTTTTTCTTTTCAAAAATAGCCTTTTATGTCACCACTGCTGCTGGGTTTGTATGAACCTAGCTGCTTTGCCTAAAAGTTACAAAAAGATTTTTTTGATTCGTATATCACAAAAAGTTATTATTAGTTGTCAGAACGTTGCAGAAGTCACACTTTTAAGTTTTTGTGTTTTTTCTCTTATTTCAGGCTGTGGAACATTTACTTTTCTATCTTCTGCTGTTGCTGCTGTAAGTGGACTTCTGATGGGTTATGAGTTGGGCCTTATCTCTGGAGCTCTTCTTCAGATGAGCAGCATATTAGCACTCTCTTGCAAAGAGCAGGAAATCGTTGTAAGTTCCCTGCTTTTTGGGGCCTTATTTGCATCCCTTACTGGTGGATTCCTGATAGACCGATTTGGAAGGAGACTTGCTATAATTATTGCATCTTCTTTACTTGTGTTGGGAAGTCTGATTTTAGTCCCCTATGAATCATATGGGATACTTATTGTGGGACGGATTGCCATAGGTATTTCCATATCATTATCATCAATTGCAACGTGTGTGTATATTGCTGAGATCGCCCCACAGCACAGAAGAGGGCTCCTCGTATCATTAAATGAACTCATGATTGTGATAGGCATTCTCTTTGCCTATATTTCAAATTATGCATTTGCCAGCGTATCTCATGGCTGGAAGTACATGTTTGGCCTTGTGATTCCGTTAGGTGCTTTGCAGGCTATTGCCATGTATTTCCTTCCTCCAAGTCCTCGGTTTCTTGTCATGAAAAATAACGATGAAGCTGCAAGAAAAGTACTGGAGAGGCTACGGGAAACATCAGATGCTACTAAAGAACTTACTGTGATCAAGTCTTCCCTGAAAGATGAACATCAGTATAGTTTCTTGGACCTGTTTTGTTCAAAAAACAACATGAGGACCCGAATGTTGGTAGGACTCACTCTAGTCTTTTTTGTGCAAACAACTGGGCAACCCAACATTTTATTTTACGCATCGACTGTTTTGAAGTCAGTTGGGTTCCAGAGCAACGAAGCTGCCAGCTTGGCTTCTACTGGAGTTGGAGTGATTAAAGTGGTCAGCACAGTCCCAGCCACGGTTTTTGTGGATCAAGTTGGAAGTAAAACTTTTCTGTGTATTGGCTCTTCTGTTATGGCAGTATCGTTGGTCACTATGGGCTTAGTGAACCGTAACATACATGTGAATTTCACCAACGTCTGTAGAAGCCAGTCTCCAGAGGATTTCTTTCTCCAGAGACCGAGAAACCTCACTGGTGTCACCAATGGGAGTCTCAAGGACCTCTTTGCTAGCATGGCTTCACCAGAAAGATTGTCATTTGACGCACAGAGAAGCCCAGATGTTGCCAAGACAGGAGAACTGAACAGGACTGCCCTGGCAGGAGGCAAAAGCACAACAGGGTCTCAGATGGAAAGTGGGGAGGTTCCTGTTGTCCTGAAATGGCTCTCGCTGGCCAGCCTGCTTGTTTATGTTGCTGCATTTTCCATAGGTCTTGGACCAAGTAAGTGTTTCCTTTTTCTAACTCTTTGTAACGATTTACTTACAAGTGGATTAAGTGCTGGGATGACATGCCCAGCTTGGCATCAGGTGGTTCCCAAGTTGGGTAAAGCAGTGTTTTCTGCTCATATGCGCTGGTATTGTCACAGAGCATCCTGGTGGGCCTGGGGTGTACTTTTTAGGAAGAGGTCCTGCCCATTAAGGTCAATGGCCTAATCTCCCTTCAGTTCAGTGAAATTAACTGCTCCTCTTCAGTGAAGTTAAGAACTGCTGTGACCTTTGTACAGCAAAATTATGGGGCCCCTGGCTATCTTTCTTCTTCCTAGTCTATTGCATCCTTACACCAGGAAGGTTAAGATGTGGGCATTTGCTGCTGCTTACTCATAAACCCAAGATAATGATAAGCTCTAGACCTCTGTATGGTATGACACCATCAAATCCATGAAATGCCAGCATGCCTGAGTCCCGCTGAGGAGGCCCCCTGACTATATAATAGTCTTCAGATATAGGAAAGACATTCAAGGTATCATAGTTCATGAGCAAACCATAGTATCATTGCCACTACCTCTGCTGAACAGCACAAGTGGAAGAACACAAAGGCACGCCACTGTACAACTGAGGTACTGCAGCAGCTGCCACCACACTTGCATGATTCCCACTCTCTCCAGAGGAGAACATGTCTGCCATTCCCAGGGACTAGCAATTAAATCTCTCCATTTTGTTTTGTTTTGTTTTGTTTTGTTTTGTTTTGTTTTGTTTTGTTTTGTTTTGTTTTGTTTTGTTTTGTTTTGTTTTGTTTTGTTTTGTTTTGTTTTGTTTTGTTTTGTTTTGTTTTGTTTTGTTTTGTTTCGTTTTGTTTCAGTAGCACTGGCATATTATTGTACTTTGAAAGGGTTGATTTTTTAAGCCACGCTGCAAAACCCACATGCACAGAGTCTATTATTTATTAACAGACTTTATGTGCTTTTGTGCCCTGGCTCAAACTTGCCTTGCAAACACACTGTACTCCTGCTGCACTATTATGATAAAAAGCTTGCCACAAGAATACAACCCAACAATTGCACTAACAGCAACTCCCCTGCAGTATTTATTTATTTTAAACATTACTCACTGGGAGAGCAGCGTGAGATAAGCATTCATTGCCAGGGCAGCGAGCTTGACTGTGTTATTGCATTATTCTCTCCCTTGCAGAGCATCTTGGGGCTGGATTCTGCTTTTGATGACATAGGTTCAAAACCAGGGTTGCAGCCCTGAAAACAAAATGTTACCTGAGCTTTTACTTGGGTGTTTCAAACACACATTTAATGACCCTCAAGGCAGGGGCATGCGTTCAGGCTTGGCCTCCTGTTGAAAGCTGCTCTCCTGTTGACCTGGCTGTAAATGGGTTCCTGGTTATTTGAGTTGGCCTAATGTGAAGTTAATGATAATGACGTCTACTTCTGTGAGGGCTACAGAAAGTGAGGTGTGTCTGCCAGGCTAATCTGAGAAGTCTTTGAGGCCCGTGCTTGCTTTCTGACCTCCTTCTTGACTAAGAGCACGAATGCTCTCAAACAGCAAGTGGGAAAGATCAGGCACTGTCTCAGCTCCAGCATGCTGAAATTATGTATAATAAAGCCACGGTGAGGCAATTTAAACTGACAGATGCGTTGCATAGCAAGTGAAGGCCAGGTCTAGGAGAGATACAGGTATTTCAAATTGCAGATAAGTACTTTCAAGACATTTCCATGCTTTTAAAAGTACACTATTCAGTTAAAATTGACAATGTATAGAAAATGCAAGGGTCAGAGAATCAAGAGATTGTTGGAATCTGCAAAGGATCTATTGTGGTTAAATAGTCTGGGTTGGGACATGAGGTTATGATTTGTGTCTCATATGCAGCTTTCAACATCTGCTGCTTGGAGTCCAAATCCTTGAATGTATTTTAAAAGCCCAGCTTTCTTATTCTCAGTGTGCCTTTCTTAGTGTAAAGAAAAAAAACGAGCCACTCTGCTTATATAAAGTAAACAGTTTTAACGTGTTTATGTTACTGATCTCTAAATCTGGTCTGTGGTCTGGACCAGACTGTTAGCCATTGTCTACTCTGCAACAGGAGGGATGCATTGAGGCTGCACTCGCTGGCTGCTGTGGCCAGGCGATGCGCGGGTGCCTGGGGACAGAAGCACTGTAACCCCCCGCACCACTATATTTTCAATGCAAAAATCTCATACTCCGTGCGACCTCTGCCCATCCTGCTGGCTAAGGTGAAGGCGGTGCTGTGGATGTGTCTGTTTGTAACCTACAGATCAAATCAGCCTCTTTTGGACAAAAAGCAGAGAGGATCTTGCTCTTTTCCCTTCACCCCGCAAGGCCATTTCTGGAACAAATTCACCCACTTTATTTTGAGTCCACGCTGCATTATGTTCTGTGGGGATAAAGGAGAGTCTATGTAGCACCATTAGGAAAATGGCACACTCTTCATAGGGCAGATCACGCAACATGAGCTCTATCATCTTTTTCTTAATTACTTTGCCCTTTTTTTTTCCCTTCCTTTTTTGGGATTCTAGTCAAAGAATTAGTTACAGTCCAGATTTGCATAGCAGACATTTATAAACGTTGTATTTTTCCATGATTTCTCTTTTGTCTCCAAATTACATGAAGTAGATGGATTTTTAATGAACTAAACATATGCTAAATATATTTATTGCCATCTATCAGAACATCCAGGCAGCACAGTGATGAGCTCTCAAAAATAGACAGTGAGCGATAAAAGCCATTTTTGCATTATAAAAGAATTCACAGACTAGCAAGCATCTGCTTAGTCACGTTTTTGATTCTGGGGTGCTCTGTATTTATATCATCAATGCTTAGGCAAGATAAAAGGAGTATTTCTGCTGCTCTGTTTCGAATTAATTATGTTTGAGGAACTGTGATTCAACTGCTTGTTCACACTCAATTTCACACAATTATGAGGATGTTTTGTAGGTGCAACAAATCAGTATTGCATCACATCACAGAACAGCACATGCCGTCTCTCCAGGGGAGCTTGCAGAGGCATTTCAAGGCAGTTATTAGCTAAGGGACCTGCCTGACACCAATCGTTGTCTTGAGTTACCTTTGTCAGAGGTATCAGAAAGGTCAAACGAGGATCAACTGTTCTCACCAGGGAAAGATGCCTGCAGAGCCCAAAAGAAACCTCTTTCTGGCTGCCACCTGAAGGGTGAGGAGTGCGAGAGGGGCTCTTCATTGTTTTCAGCGCACGTTTGCAAGGAGAGGCATTCGAACCTGCGACTCTATGTGGAGGGAGGGACAGGAGAAATCTGAGCCTCGCAGAAATGCTGCTATGCCTTGCACAGGGAGCAGTGAGTGCAGGCTAATGAAATGAGCGGAGTGTGGAGGTAGATCACCAATTCATCACCCCAGCTAAAAGCTCAATGTGACCCTGGAAATTAATTTAACACAAAGGACACAGAGACATTCTAGTCAGGGCCACGACCACACATGACCACTTACTAAATGACACAGAGTTAATTGAAATAGTTGCAGAGCATCTCATTTGCCAGATGCTCTGTCCAAACCACTTGAGGGGCAAAAAATAGTGATCCTTTCTTATAAAGAGGTGTCACCTCACTCATCGCTGTTGTGTGGTACAACGTGTTGAGATGCAGGAACCAGGAAAGCCAAACTCCTGGAGTATCAGACTTATTTTCCAAAATAAGGCTGTAAATGTGGGACTCGGGGTTGGATGGAGCATGTGCAAGAGAGTTCTCTTGGTTAACAACTGTAGGGCAGCTCTAGCCTTTCTGAAACGGAGTGACTGCCCAGAGCCCTGCTGCTTTCCTCACAGACCTGATGAACAAGATTCAGATTCAGGTGTCAGATGGCACCCGTTACCAAAGATCTGCTTCTCTGCCCTGATCATCTCCTTTTGCATCATTTAGGATCAAAGACTAAATAGGGACAACTTCCCTCCATATTTTCCTATATATCCCTTGAATGAGGAGGTCTCACTAGGTGATCTCACCTACATAAGTAGCCAAAAGAGAGACAGTAGCACCATACACATTAATACAGGGATGCAGTGTGGTCTGGAGGCAATTCTCTTTATCGAACAAAAATCAGAGGGGCTCCAACAAATCCTAGGCTGAGAAGGAGGTAATGCAAACTCAGTCTGGACCCAACAGAGCATCTGTTTTCCCAGTCTGAATTTGTTCTAGCAAATAAAAAGCAAGTGAACAAAACAGGACTTGGGCAGTACCTCTTTACACATATTGTGGGAGTGCAGTTCAAGGGGATCCATGCATATCACAGGGATTTTTTGCTGTGGGGTGGGGAACACTTTTATTGAGAGGGGGATGTCGAATGCGTGCATTTGAACTGCATGTATGACATTGGTGCCTTGCACAAAAGAGCTCTTCCTCCTCTGTCAGTCCTTTAAACACATTTCTGTATAACTGCAATGGTGTTTAGGCAGTTGGCCAATGAACTTTGGGATAATCTGCTGGTGCAAATCACATCAGCTCCGCTGACATCATGGCATTTCATGCTGAACGTGCAGATGCAAATCAATCCCACCTACAAGTGGGATTGAGGGGCAGTTTCATGACGTGAATCATCCTCAAAACCATTTAGATGTATAAAGTCTGAAGGTATTTATGTCTCTGCCAATCCAGGACTGAAGATGTTCTATTACTGCATGTCCTAGAACAGCCGCCAGCTTTGTGTGGTGCTCCAAAGCCAAGGGCCGAACTCTCAGAGCTCTTCTCTTGGAGGCCATCACAGGCTCCTCTTCCAGGGGACTTCTCGGAGCTGTAGTGATGCCCCAGCCCCAAGCGCTCAGAGCCCACTTGGCACACACACAGCTGTGGCCACAACACACACCTGAGGCAGATCAGTGTCTGCAGCTGGAGAAACGTCTTCTGGGTTTCAGGGCTTGGCACAAAAAATACCACATATACCCATCCACGTAGATATAAAATCTAAAAATTATTTTTAACATACTTGTGGTCGACAAGTAAGTGCATAACAGGGTCTTGGGGGAGGGATTTACACCTGAGGCGATCAGTGTCTGCAGCTGGAGAAACGTCTTCTGGGTTTCAGGGCTTGGCACAAAAAATACCACATATACCCATCCACGTAGATATAAAATCTAAAAATTATTTTTAACATACTTGTGGTCGACAAGTAAGTGCATAACAGGGTCTTGGGGGAGGGATTTAGAACTTACTGCAAACCTTGCTTTTCCACATAGCTGTTACAGTCCCATGGAAGCACAACTCCTTTGAGTTGGTGCTTGTAGGACTGTCAGTACTTTGGTATTGATTAAAACCTGTTAAATAGTGGAATTAAATACCCATGGGAAGCCTTCTCAGACTGGGATATTATGCCCTCTGTTGCCACCTGCTAGCCTCAGCCGTCAGGTGAATACTTCTGATGGGAAAACTGGAAAAAAAATTGCATGCTCATCGCTCCATTCACAGCAGTGTTTCCTTTTAACTTCTGAAGTGAGCACATTACCCGCAACCCAGGGGACCAGCTGGCTGTGGGAGCACCTCACCAGTGCCCAGGGCTGTGAAGTCCAGACCTACAGTGAATGCGAAGCATGTCTGAGGACCATGTACTATGGGAGGGCGAGCACAGGACCCACAAAATGAGGGGCAGTTTTGGGGACAGCGGTTCCCCCCAGGATGTCTCCCTGATGGACTCTCAGCCGCTGACTCACAGCCACCTCAGACTGAAGCTCCTCCTGCATTTGGGGACCCCTAACATCTCCCTGCTCTCTGTGTGTGGGTGCAGAGGCACATACAACTGCCTGGCTGAAGTTAACAGGCAGAGTCAAAGCTGTTGGGGCAAGCACAAGAGAAGGACGGACAAACCCCCGCCTGCGTCCACACAGGTTAACAAACCAGCAGCTTGTGGTCACTACAGTCACTTTCTTCATCAGGAAACCTGATCTCACAGCCAAGGCTCAGAAGGAAAAAGGCTGCCCTTCTGAGTTACCTGTTGCTAAAGACTTTTTTGTCTCTGCTTTTCATTCAGCTTTAACCTGGATGCTTGGGCCCCAGGTTTGAGCACGCATATGATCCTAGCGCAGGAAATGGTGGCAGGCCACCAAGCCATCCTTGGGTGACTAGTTTCACACTGATGAAATTCCTCCCACATGAGGGACTGGGATTGTGGCTTCGTGTCCCCCAGCCTGGGTCCCCCCAAGAAGGGGCAGTGACTACGCTCTCCAGCAAGCCCTGCTGCGATGCACCATCTCACTGCTGTGGGAGCTCTCTGTGTGGGTTGTGGGCCCTGTGAGGAACAAAACCCATGCAGGGAAGTCAGTGAAGGTGAGCCCCTAGTGAGAGCAAATCTTAGAAGCAAATTTTTACTGATGAAAGACTAGTTTGGGATGAGACATGTCCGTTTCTAGTTTAAACCTGGGCAGATTTTCCATATTGAATATATCAGAGTTAAATTTATATCAGCTTGAATGGATGCTTTAAAACTGAACTAATTTATACCTAAAATGGAACAGATGTTTCAACATGTTTGGAAATTTAACTGATGTGGGAGTCAGATTCCCCAGATAATCGACAAAGGGAAATATTCTCCCCAACTAAGGGGGGCTTTCAGACCCTTGCTCTCTGACCTCTCCTTTGGCACAGCCCTCCTTTCCTTACTGGCTATTGAGGGAGTTTAGGGTGATCAGGAAGCTAAATTAGACTGTGTGATAGCATTCCACATATAACATGCTTTAACTTTTGATCAGCCCTGAAGTGGTCAGACACTTGGACTAGATGATTGTTGTAGGTCCCTTCCAACTGAACTACTCTATTCTATTCTACTAGTCTAGTCTAGTCTAGTCTAGTCTATTCTATTCTATTCTATTCTATTCCCATGTAAAAACCCACTTGTTTTGTCTACATCTCATTGTGAGTTGTTGAAGTCATTCAAATGCAGTTTTAAACCCATGTTGGGGACAGTGGGGAAGATGGAAGGAGGATCAGGCAAGAAGGATCAAGGAGGATGGAAGAAAGCTCAAGGGTTCACAAGAAAAGTGAAATCCACGGAGATGAGGAAGGAAATAATTCCCTCTTTCAATCCATCACTGTCCTTCTTATGCAATCTTATGTGGTCTGTGGCGATCTTTCTTTATGTATTTTATTGGATTAAGCAAGCCAAAACCCAGAGCTGGAACATTCCCCTAAAGCCCAGAGAATTACACTGGAGACAAATTTAGTCCCCTTGACTTTGTTCCTGTGATTCTTAGATTAACTGCTACCTGAGTTAAAGTATGATTCATTAGCATGGTTAAATGCAGAACCTTTTCTGTGTCTTTTACCTCAGTCATTAAATGCATCTGCCACAAAACCCAGAACAGCTGGTTTCACATGACACTGAACAGTCCAGGGGCTCGATCACAGAGGTCGTGTCTCTTGCCACCCTTATGATCCAGATTGCATAGGACTGCTTTTACTCTGTCCCAAAATGCTCTTGGACTTAATCTTGGACCAAATGCTCTACCATAAACTGGAAAATCTTGTGGGAAAGAGAACTGTCAGTGTGGAAATTCTGACCCTCCATGTTGTTGGTTGTTCCTGTGTTTTGATACTGTAAGTTGTATGGCCTTGCACTAGCTTGGAAAACACTGGTAAAAGATAGGGGTGTCTAGAATTCACATCAATATCTTTGATGTTAGAGCAATATTTCAGGCTTTTACAAAGCATGTGATTATTGTATTAATTTATAGTGCACATGAATTTGATGTTAACAGGCATTCACGCTCACCATTGCCTTGCAGGACATTTGTTTGCAATGTTTTATTTTTGAGCTTCTGCGTTTTGCAGAGCAGCTGTGGCCTGGCCTTAAATTTCACAGAAATGAGCAGCATCAATTTTATGTTGTTTTGTGGTTTGCTCTGGAAAAGGAGATAGTGGTGGGGATTAAATTAAGTGCTCAAAAATAAGCAAGTGCTTAAATGCTTTGTTGGATCTGAACCAGGATAATAAACCTTGGAAATGTGCATGTTTTACCGAAGATCAGTACAGAAAGTCCTATTTTAGTTAATTAAAAAATGATCTTGGATTCTTTATTTTGTGACAAGATTCCTGGTACTGTTCATTTGTACTGAATCATCTTTTAGTGCATGCATCCATGTGGTTTGAATATGACACTCCTAGTATTTATCTAGTTCATTATTCCTGTGCTATTCAAATGGTGCCTCACGTGGCCTTTATTTCACACTGTGTCTGTACTACCAAGCTGCAGTAGAAAGACGAGGCATGCCAAAATGAAAAATAAAGCACGGATTGTGAATTGCCTGCTTCTCCCTGTTTCCTTGCCCCAGACAAGGTTTATCTGAAGCCCCTTGTTAACATGTCAGCTAACCCAGGAATCGGTTTGCCTTTTCACAGGCTGATTGGTAGTAGTGAAGTGCAAGCCAATTTAAGATATTTTTGGATAGTCGGATGCTGAATTACAGGATTTCAAATTGCAGGAGGTGTTCTCTAAAATACCAGCCAAATAGGTTAATCTTATCTAACTTGATAGAACCTACAAGTTTGGGAGGCTTTTTTAGGTGTGAAAAAGGTCATAATAAGGAAAAAAATGCTTTTGCAGTAATGAGACATAGCAATGTCAGTGGGAGCTTCTCCTTAATTATTTTAGGACCCCATTTTGCAAAGAGAACAGCCTTGTTCAAGCCCGAGACTGAACTTAAACTATATACTGAGGTGCACACCTGAAATCTGGGATGTCGTTTTCACTGACAACTGTGTTCCTTTTCATACCTTTACTTTTAAGTATGTGAACGAGGGAAAGTCTTGGCAGATCTGAAAGACAGAGCCCTTGGTACTGTGAAAAGAGGGAGTGACAACACCATGCCCCAGACAATATTCCTGTGTCTCTGCAATGAGCGTGGTTCAATCTGCTGTTGCTGAGCACAAAATTTGGCCCTCCAAGAGCCACCTAGAAAAGGTAGTTTTCAGCGACTGAACAGCGATTTGAGTCAACATGCTGATCTTGGTGCTCTGTGTTATATAAATATATTTCTACTAATAGTTGTATGTTAATAAATCTATTGACACAAAGGCACTGCTTAAGAAGAATAGCTCCTGTGCTTAAAATCAGGCACAGTTTCAAAGTTTGACCCAGGTTAGTTAGTAGCCGCTGGCCAAAATGAAGCATTTTACCTCCAGACCCACTTTATAAAAAAATCCAGAGAATGAAATATTGCTGTGATTCTAACTAGTAATTGGGCCTAACAATCCTCTTTTGTTCCACAGGGACATTATCTTCTGTAAAGTGGTGCACTGTCAAGTGAGTCTAGCATACCATCTCCTACAAGCTTTCATATGATAATCAAGGCTGCCTATCATTAGCCAAATTTGCCCTTCTTACTTTGTAGGTCAAGTGTTGCATTTAAGCATTCAGTAAATAATAGTGGCCTTTGATAATCATATCAAAGACATTGAAAGAGTTTACATTCATTTCCTTGACCATGTGCTGGGAGAGAAGATCATTGTGACACTGAAATCTGTGAAAAAGATTATAGGGCATACGTCAAGCTTCATAAAATCCCATTTCCTTTGGGAGAGAGGGCTAGGAGGAATTTTTCAGAGGGAAGCTGATCTTGGGCCAGCTTTGTGCAAAAACTAGAACTGTCAGTAGGACTTCAAGTGCAAAGACTATTTTATTTCACTCGTAAAGATCATCAAACTAAAACATGCATTATAAAGTATGAGAAAACAATTATGCCAGAAAGGTAAACATGTGCAATCACGTAACTTACTGGCACTGCTGAGGAAGGTGTAGACTGGCAGCCAAAGTGCAGAGAGCATGGCCCAATGTAAGTCAGTGCATGAAGTCGGGAGACTGTTTCTCCCCGTGGCATCTGAGTTTCTGTGTCACAGTGAGCTCTGGGAGGAAAGCCAGGAAGATTTTCTCAAAGGGAAAGGGGACACAGGGGGGCACCCAGTTTCTGTTGCCTTTGAAAATCAACCCTAAGTGCAGAAAACTCTTATGAAAGAAGGAGAACTAAAAGACACTTTGTGGCGGGCAGACCCAGAGCCTTCACACCTTCCTCCTGGCTGCTTCCCTCCAGCAGCAACCAAAGCAAGGCATGAGCGACAGTGACCAGTGAGGGACTTAAAAAAATGGATCACTGCAGGCCTTTCACTAAGTAAGTCACTGCTGTAAAAGGTTGCTTATCCTTTCCACTAGGAGTTTTGTAAAGCATACGCACAAATCTCTATTTTGCAAGAGCAAAGGCTTAAATTGCCCCCAATTGCTGTGTCCCAACAGCTCTTTTCTGTTGTGCACCCCCTCAAGGACCAACATTAGCCCTTGGATACTGGAAAAACAGGTTCACTTACCCCACCCAGCTGGGTGATTTGTCCTCTCCATACTTTTTAGAAGTGAAATGTGTGATAATCTGAACTAATTCATGCACAACTTCCTCGTGAATTAGAGCCTCTGGCTTCTGCAGTCATTCCTATGCAAATGCCTCAGAGGATTATCCTGGATTCAATATTCTGAACAAATAAATACCTACAAACAGGAATACACATTTCAGATTTTAATTAAAAGACCTTTTTTTAGATGGCAGTATGTGATTTATTATAATAAGTACATTCTCCCTTGAAAGCTTGTTTTAATTTTTTCTTTCTCTCTCTCTTTTTTCCTTTCTGCTTGCCCCGCAAGTTGTTCTGTCTTGATGGGACAGTTTGATTGTCTACATAACAAAGGATGAGAGAGGGAGACAGTGGCTGTGAAATCCAGTTGCAAACAGAATTGTCATTTCATACATCAGTTCAAATCAGCTTCTATTAGGGGACCTGAAAAGAGGTACAGATTATTACATACCTGCCTACCGTAAAGCTGTGATGCATCCTACTGATATATTTGCTGCTGAGTACTGTTATTGGGCAAGACGGGCCACAAATGACATTAACTAAGACAATTCTACCATTCCTAGACCCTTATACATCTATCACTTCTTGCCCAGTAATCCTTCAGATGGGAATCACTGTCTATAAGAAAGTTCTTCTCCTTTGTAACTATTCTTTCAAGCTGAAAATGGACAGTAATTGAAGATCACTGAAAACAGATGTAAGAATTTATTGAACAGCTGCATGAAACAGGAAAACCCACACCAGGCATTACATTTTTTTCAAGTTCATGGAGATGAAAATTCCAATAGTAAAAAAAAAAAGTGTTAAAATGCAGCCTCACAGTGGTGAGAAGGTTAGGGCAGGAAGGATGGCTGGGGAAAATCAGATGTGAAGTACATCTCACTGTGGTCCTTTTCAAGTGGCCCAGAAAACAGGGGAAGTAAGTAATGCATTGGTCTCACAGTCTCTTCCCCCAAAACCCTCCTGCTGCTCTAACGTAAACTGGAGGAGGCGTGAGTGAAGGGTGATTTCCATGGTTCACTGCAAGGTACCTTAAAAAAGCAGACGTGAGTGTTCAGCCTGTCTATTAGATAATGATGCAAATAGTACAAACTCCTTAAAAAAGCAGATGTGAGTGTTCAGCCTATTAGATAATGATGCAAATAGTACAAACACCAGACAACAATGTACTCTGATACAGCCTCAGACATAAAAAGATTAAATCCCACTTGTCCTAACGTATGTTACTTCAAGGAGTCAGGCTAAAGGATTAACCATTAGAAACAGAAAGGTAGTGTACCAGAAGAAAAGAAAAATAATTTAATGTTTGCCACACCACATCAGCTCCTTTTGGATCATCAATGGTACCAGGTATCTTACAACCAGTAGTAATAAAGTCTCACCTTCTCTTCTTTCCAGTCTAAGCATCCCTCACTTCTGCTAGCTTCCCAAATCTCCTTCACTTCTCCTGCTGCGAAAGCCTTTGCAGGGGTTGCATTGCGTGGGTGCTGGGAGCAGTGCCGGGACAGTGCTGGTGTGTTACAGCAGCAGGTCCCCCCTCCCCCAAATCCCAGCTCTGCCCCAGTGCTGCGTGCCCTCACGGGTACACACCTCATCACCATGCATGCCGCAAAGGCTTGTGCCATCCCCTGCAACGTGCCCTTTGAAATCAAGGCAAACCAGCGCTGAAGCTGGCCTTTTGTGAGAAGTAGTTGGCCATCTGGCTATTTGTGTTAATACCTAGCAGAGCCAGAAACCAAGTAAATGAAAAACCTGTAGGGTTTCATAAGCCTGGAAAAAAATCTGGTCTTTGCTTGCATCCTTCCCAACATTGATCATTTGTTACACATTCTTAGATGGTCTGCCTGCACTACTGGTGGGATAATCCCTTCCTTATCTTCCCTTGGACCTCGCGTTGCTAACAACCACGTTCTCCCTTTCAAAGTCTTACATACTTCTGCCTACTTCCCTCCCAAGCTGTAAGTCCACTTAATCTCTTTCCAGAGTTTATACCTCAGAAACTTGAATTCTTTCAAGTATTGCAACGGCCGCTTTTTAAATCTCACCATAAAGAACTTGATCTCACACAGTACAGGTATAGGAAAGGAAAAAATGCTAAGCAGCAAATGAATACCAAGGGAATCTAATATTTCATTAATGAGAGCTGCTGAGCAGCTTCCAATTTGCTTCTGCCTCCTGGCAGGAATAAGGTCAAAACAAGGACATTTTTCATTCATGTACCTCACTTGAATGTTGAGTACCCTCAAGCTCACAGTATTTCTCAGATAGTCTCAGATTTTTCCACTCTCTGATGTAAGTCTGTTAATTTTTATAAATAATTTTTTATTTACTGCATAGCTGGGAAGTAAGGAAGTAAGGAAGAAATCACACAAGGGTTTGAGACATGTCTTTGCTTATGGCCCAAATATAAAGCTCATTAAGTTGGCCATGTTGGCTCAAACAAAAGGGCCACTCAATCAATCAGTTACCCTGCCTCCAACAATAGCCAGTAGCAGATGCTGAGGGAAAATACGTAAGAAAAGGCCCATGCAGCATGCACAGCGTGTCCTTCTGCCTCTCTGTAGTTTAGGGAACTTCAAGAAAAATGTTGGGGATTTATTTTTACTATTGTGACCAACAGTTCTTGATGGATCTTTTTCCACACATACAGAGAAATAATGTTTTAACACCCAGTATTTAAGCATTTTAACCCCCTAATATTTTTCACATCTGAAGCATCTTGTGAAAGTGAGTTTCATAGTTGAAATGCGCATTGTCTGAAAAAGCACATCCTCCCGCCTCGCCTCACTGCTGTCCCTGGTAACTTTGCTTGGATTATCTTGGTTTGTGTCTTTAAAAATGTAATGAAAACCGCTCTTCTGTTCATCTCCACTTCAACTCTGTTTCCCTCCACTGTACATTATCTAAACTGAAGAGTCCTCGTCTGTTTAATTGCTCTTTGCAGAGCCCATTATACACTTTTCTCCATGGCTCATCTAGTTCTGAGTTAACCAAATCTACATGCAACGTGACAAATACAGAGGCACAACAGGCATGCTCAGTGGCACATTCAGCGTTCCCTTCCTAATAATTGCCAAGCCTCTGTTTACATCCACGACCTCTGCTGATGCTGTCCCTGAACTGCCCACAGAGGCTCCAGCACTTCTGCCCTGAGCAGCGCTGGCACGCTGGTGTGGGTACTGGTGGCTGGTTTTCTCCCTACGTGTTACTTTGCATGTGTTGATAAGGAATTTTATGGATCATTTTTTCAAAGTACTCAATACTTTGAGAACCTTTTACAATTCTTTATAATCCTTCTTCATTTTTATTACCCCAAATAATTTGTACCATCAATAATTTTGGACATGCATTCACCTCCCTTTCCTGAGAGATCTGGAAATATACTGAGCAGATCTAGTAATCTCCTTCCACTGTGCAAACTGGACTTGTCCTTTGTTTCCTACTGTAAACAGTTATTGATTTGTATTAATACCTTCTCTTCTATCCCATGACACTTCACCAAAGCTCTTTGAAACTGAAAAGCACAGTGGCTCATTCTTTTCGATCCCCATGTTCCTTAACTCTTTCAAAGAGACATGGCTTTCCTTAGCAAAAACTAGACAACTCTTCCTCAAGACACTGTACATACCCTCCTTTCCTTCTTCCAGTTGAGATTACTTAGCTTTATCCTAGCTCCAGCCAGCAGCTCGGTACAGAAATCTACCAGGGTGACCCCTTCCTGCATCCCCACAGAACATTTTCTTCAATGCTGGCATGTGTCACCTCCTCCGTCCCTGGCCTCTCATCCTCTCAGCCAGCAGACTCTCAAAATACTTGGCTGCCTGATGATGGTATTGCAAGTAACTTTTCAGCAGTTATACTGTGTTTTCTTTGTTTGGACACAGTATACACCTTTACGGAAAGCATATTTCTATTTCTAACAGCTTTCTTCATTCAGTTGTTTATCTGTGCTGAGCTATTTCTTTTTCTTTTATTTGGTTGTATGTGTATTTTAAACCTCTAATCAGGTAATTTAAACATTCTCCATAACACACTGAAGCATTTACCCTGATTGTCCTTTTAATTTCTTTATAGAAAGCAGGCTTATTCTAATATTGTTCTCCTTTTGCAACAAAATGTGGTAGGCTCTTGGCTCTTCCATTTCTACAAGAATATTGAATTTGAGATGTTATAACCAATATAACAGAGCATCTTTGTGACAGTTACATCTTGAACTACCCCTGCTCAGCACTGAAGCAAGATTTGCTTTTTTTTCTCTCATTAAGTATCAGGCAAGTGCTAAAAGAAACCGTCATCTATGGTATCTAAAATGTAGTCCCAGCACTGTGCTCCATTATGCAGTTTATTCAGCCTTAATGGAAGCAGCTGAAATCTTCCATTATTATTCTGTTTTCTGCATTTACAGCCCCTGTGACTTTGTTCAGAGGTGAATGTCACCATTTGGTCAAGGGGTCGTTTATATACCTGAATCCTCTGCTCTTCCTACTTGGGCAAGGAATGTCAGGATCGAGTTTCTGTGATATTTAATGAAACAGTTAAGCTTTCTGATCCAATGCAATATTTTCTTCTGCATTTGCAGTGGGTGTTCTTTTCTCTAGAATGTACCATAGTAAAAGACCGTTCAACTGTACAATTTTTCTTAACTGCTGTCAACATACAACGCCCTGCAGGTCAGCAAAGGTGAGTTATTACCTGCAGCCACTGCATAAACAAATCCCACAGTTGTTGAATCTAGCACAGAGACTCATGCTGAGCCCTTAACCTCATCTCTCACCCACATCTGACCTGGAGAGCACCAGCTCTTTTCCCATCTGTTCCACGAACACCAACCAAGGGTGGCCAGAGCAGACACTGAAAACTATTGAGTGTGTGCAATGTGGTTACTATCACAGCATCCTTTTAAAATAATGTTAGATTATGCAGCAGATGGAGAGGTGGTGGTGGGGTTATTTGGATCCTCTTTTCAAGGATAGGCTGATTTCCCCTGTAAAATGCCACTGCTTAGGCTGGTGAAGGCAGAGCACACAGCTGATTTTGCAGTGACTTGTAGGTTAAATTTCTGCAGCGCTGCCTGCACACAGCGCACAAGGTAGGAGCAGTCATTGTGAATGGGAGCCCAAACCTGGTTACTGGCTCCCCAAGAGAAAGCCACATCCCTGCCGTACCTACAGCAGCTGCTGCTTTTTGGCAAAGGTACAAATAGTAAAAACAATCACCGAGAGGTGCTAAAAGCAAAGAATCGATAGTTATCGCTGCCTCAGCTTGGGGAAAGGGATAAACAGACTGTAATAAGTGTCAGATTTCTACAACTGCTCTTTCTCCGCAGGGAATAAGCCTATCGACTCCTCGCCAGCTAAGCAGAGGTCAGGGCCATGCCAGAGGAAGTTAGCAGACATGAAGAACAGATCTGGTGTGTCGGTGGGATCTGTCTGAACTAAATAACTGGTTGAAATAAGAGCAGCTAACCACTATCGCGGCTGATGCAGATCCTCAAGTATTTTGGTTTCTTAACAGGAAAACAACCTGTTTCAAACCTCCAGACAAATTGTAGTTAGCCTGAAAGGGCCAATCTGTCCTTGGAAAAATGCATGGTATTGGAGCTGCCGCAGGGCCACACATTTCAGCTGTGGCATGAGCCGTCCCCCAGTGCCCGTAACGCTGCTGAAGCTCAACTAGCTCAGGGCTCGCCCAGCCTGGCGGGGCTGCCGTGTCAGTGCATGGGACTTGATCCTCCTCGCTCGGTGCCTCTCTGAGCAGCCACTGCGAGTTGCTTGAATGCAAAAAGATTCTAGAAGAAGCAAATACAGACCAAAGTACCCACAGAAAAAGTTTATTCCTGGAGGTTGGTTTATGCCCAGCAGAAAGTGGGTTTGAATTCTTTCAAACTTTATTTCAATCCTGTCTAATGTGACTATGAATATCTCCTTTGCCAGGCTTGGCATATAACCATTTTTCGAGCCGAGCTTGGCTGCTGGCTGCCAGGCCATCCTATGGAGACAAACTCCATGGGCTGTGCACGCACTGCTCAGAAGGGCTCCTTTGCGTCTCGCTTACTTGCTGCCTTGCATTTCAGCTAGCACTCCCTGTCGTGACACGTTGTATTGGCTGTGACTAACGATACTGGTTTCAACAGCCCTGATGCTGAGGAGGGGCAAAATACAATCATGAGATCCCCATGCATTGCCAGGGCCTGGTTTTGCTCAGGCGCAGGGCTAGCTGGCCTGACAGGGAAAAACACCTGCTTGAGAAGCCAGTTCTCTCCTTTGCTCCCCGCTCATGTGTAGACACCCCACAGAACATGCCCAGGGCATTTCTTTAGAGCAACGTTTGTCTTGTCAGCAGCGAGTGTATTAATCTTTGCTGTGATCCAAGTCAGAAAAAAAAAGAAAAAAAGGCTCTCTACGGCTGCTGTTAGACGCGGCGGCTGTGTTATGACTGAATGCCACTTCACGATGCATAACCTTTGCTCCCTGCTCATGTGTAGACACCCCACAGAACATGCCCAGGGCATTTCTTTAGAGCAACGTTTGTCTTGTCAGCAGCGAGTGTATTAATCTTTGCTGTGATCCAAGTCAGAAAAAAAAAGAAAAAAAGGCTCTCTACGGCTGCTGTTAGACGCGGCGGCTGTGTTATGACTGAATGCCACTTCACGATGCATAACAGTGTTAGGCCATTACGCAGTGTGGTCTTGATTCTCCGGAATAAAATCACCACTCTGCCAGGTCACTCCCACTGTGGGAGTGAAGCTCTTTATATTTTTCCTTAAAAAAAAAAAAAAAAAAAAAAAATCTGGGCCAGCTCCAGAAAACATTATTGAATTCAAATCTGTGGTACAAAGAAATCTAGAGTTTGCTCGAATCTGCTCTGTTGACTCAAGGCTCAGGGTTTTTTTTTTCCCCTTTCAGTTGGTCCTTTCTAGTCTCCTTCCACAGCACTTTTTTCTTTTCTACCTTTACCAGTACTGTCACACAGGAATTCTACAAGCATCCGAAGGGATATTGCAGCGTGACACACACTCGCACGTACAGGAGCCTATTTTTTAAATGTAACTTCAAGACTGCCCGGTGCAAGTGTCCTGAGGAAACTCCCATCTGTCATTTTGCAGAAGCAACATCACAGAGGAGCAATTTATAATTGCCATGTCCAAGGGTCTGAAGACACAGTTCATCCACGTGTACCTCTCTGATCTTGTGCTGGTCGTTTGCTAACCCACAAGCTCTCCATGCAGCAACCTCTTGATAATGCATCCTGCTTATGAACAAAAGGAAGGTGGAGGGGGTTTTTTGGGTTTTTTTGTTTTCTAATAACCAGGAATGGTGCAGAAATGTGATGTCTTTTTTTTCTTTTTTTTTTTTCCTCTTGCTATCAAGGTGGTTACACAGCCAGCTCTTCATGTCTGAATTTGGTTTTGTGGGCTAGCAACACCAGCATTTGGATCACCTGTGGTGTGGTGTGGTGTGATATGAAGGAGCCAAAAATCAAGCTCTCTCTCTTCATTTATACCTCAGCAATCTCATTTATATGGAGCGGAGAGCTGGAATAGCAAACCTGCTTCAGTGTGGCAGGTTGATTTATAAGGTGGCATAAACACACAGTGCCGCTCCGAGGCTGAAGATTGCTTTGGTTTGCTGCCCCAGTTCCATTAGCGTTACATCACTTGAGAGTTATTTAGTCAGAGCTCCCTTTCATACACAGATGTGCAGTCAGAGCTCACTTCCCCGGTTCCGTGTGTGCGCTGGCGCTGCCCCTCGGTGCCACCCGCTGCTCGCTCGCCGGGCGCCGGGCAGGGGTGATGCCCTGGGGTGACGCTGACTGCTGGGCACGCTGCTTGCAGACCATGGGTGGTCCGCCCGGGCTTGGGCCCACACAAACCTAACGTCCCTGAAAATCACCTTCTTATTTCAGGTGGCCTCACCTGAATTCATGGACTACCTAAATTTACAGCAAGGAAAGCCATCCTTTCGAAGACAACATCTTTTTTTTTTACTTCTATTTCAGTGTCCTGGCTGGTCCTGAGCGAAATTTTCCCTGGTGGGATCAGAGGACGGGCCATGGCTTTGACATCTAGCATGAACTGGGGTATAAATCTCCTCATCTCCTTGACATTTTTGACTGTAACTGGTAAGATTTCTCTGTGTCCTTCCAAATTGATATTCTCCTAGTGGGCAAAATGAATCTTTCCTATACAAACAACATTGCTAAAATTGCAGCTGTGATGCCCCAGGAGCCAAATTCAGATCTCTGTTTAGGTGCTTTTTGTTAGTGTAACTTCACCATTTCCACCACATCTTTCTAGTGCTAGTTTGTGCTAGAAATTACAGCCTCACGGTGCTGGCTATCAGAGCACCTTGCACATCAACTCCATAGGCTGTGAACCCCAGCTCTTAAAAACACCATTGCCTTAGTAGGTTGAAAATACATAATATTTAGGATTTAGTCCTGCATCTTCTGAAGTCAAAGGAAGTTCTGCTCTAGATCAGACCACAGCTTTTCTGGTCAAACATTTTTAAAGACAATCCCATTGAAATCATTCCTTTTCACAGGAATGTCCTGGCTTCGAGAAAATTTCCTTTAGAAAAAGGTGTCTTTGTAAGGTAAAAATGTTTCATGTTTTAATGCGAGAAAGTAGACTACCATATAGTAACTTATAATGTGATGATAAACAAGGGAAAAGGTTAAATGCTGGTGTTGAAATTCATTGATTGGCAAATATTTTTTTCTAATTTTATTTCATAAGAAGTTTTGCAAATTTTAGTTTTCAGTCTTATTCTGAGGAAAATATGTGCTGAAAATCAAAATACATAAGGGAACAGAAATTCCAGGTTTCCTTTAACACTACATTACTCTCCACCGGAGGCAGGCAATCAACCCACAAAAAGTTGAGGTGGTTTTCATCCTGTTAGATGCATTTTGAGACGGATTTGAAAACAAGTGTGATCTGTGACTAAAATGGGTTTCACATTGGTGTTTTCTAAAAAAAAAAAAAAAAGAGAGAGAGAGAAAAAACCCTGAGTACTATCTTGATTAAAACTAGGAAAAATATACCAGGCCAAACTCATTGTGTCCACAGTAGCACTTTAGTGAGATCAAGGGTCCTCTTCAGAAGCAAATCATCCAGTTGCCTCCGCTCACTGCACTTTGGTTTGCATCACAGGGCAGTCCTGAACTGCACAAGCTTTTGGACAAAACCAAACCAGACAATGCACAGTGAATGCACTCCAGCTGCCAACCCCTGCTCAGTCCTTGGATCAGACTAGAGCTATTCCTAAGGAAATGTCACTGAAAACAGGTAGCGCAGACCTCTGGTCCTCAGCATCAACTGTTTCACCTGAAGACCTCCTCCTTTTGTGCAGCATTACTTGTTAATGCACACCTAGCCG
Source organism: Aptenodytes forsteri (assembly GCF_000699145.1). NCBI lineage: Eukaryota > Metazoa > Chordata > Aves > Sphenisciformes > Spheniscidae > Aptenodytes > Aptenodytes forsteri. The sequence goes on from NW_008795490.1 coordinate 11,004,839, forward strand.
TTATTCTGGTCTCAGTTTCAATGAATGCAAAGCCACAATAACTCTATTGGCTTAGGTGGGTCTAATCTGGATTTATCAAAATGTGACTACAAGCAAATATGCGTTCCTAGTCTACGGCAGAAAGGCAGAATTGGAAATTCTGTCTTCAAATGAATACATGTGGAGGTCACAGTGGCCAGCGGCACCTGCACTTAGGTACCTAATGCAGAAGACAGCAGCTGGATTAGCAGCTTCAGCTGCAATTTTTAGCTCACAACACAACTGACAAACGTGTCAACTGTCTGCCTTAGTTTTAGCAGGGAAAAGGGCTAAGGGGGCTGCAGCAGCCTGTTGGGTTTGTATATACTTTACTTTCCAGGGGCTGCACAGTGCATCCCTTAGCCTGAGGACCTACCTGCCCCTGGACTGTAGGCTCAGAAAAGCACTAGTTCTTGGCTGGCCCCATTAGGAGTTCACTCTTGGATCCCTTTCTGGCGCAGGGCCCATGACGCAGTGGAAATGCTGGGAACTGACAGGCAGGGAGGATTAGCTGGAGACAACTGCAACAGTGTGAAAAATGCTTGGTTTTGCTCCATGAAAGAATGTGCAACAAAACCAGACATGGGTGGAAATTCGAGGCGCTTGTGACCCCCAGTGCCTTTGCACAAACCAGTAACAACAGCTACTCGCTGTTTTCATCCAGAGTGACCACAAGCAAAATAAATCAATAGGTTCATGCTAAATGGGTCAATACGGGCTCATCTATTTTCTTTCATAAGGAGTATTAGAAAAAGCAAAACCACTCTTCTTTTTCAAATTGTGGCCAGGCACAAATAAGTGAGCCAAGAATAACAGCCCAGCTTCTTTCTAACTTCTCCTGTGCATTAGGGGCTGTATCCTATAAAAATACAGCAACGGAAAAAAGTTATAATATTTGAAAATTAAAAAAAACATGTTTTCTTCCTTTGTAGAGCTCATTGGCTTGTCCTGGGTATGCTTCATTTACACAATAATGAGCCTAGCATCCCTGGCTTTTGTTATTGTGTTTATACCAGAGACGAAAGGATGCTCTTTGGAGCAAATATCCATGGAACTAGCTAAACAGTAAGTACCGAGCATATGACCGCATCCCCCAGGTGCCAGAGGGACAAAGCCTTTCAATGCCGCATGCTAAAAAAAGGAAACTGCATTGTTTTTTTCTGGAAAAATCAGATTCTCTCAAGGCTTGAACTTGTACATGTTGATCTCAGTGGCCAAGCAAACATTTTGTTGGTGCTGAAGGACCGGCCCTGGAGGGATGGTGGTTTCCTGCACCCCTGTGAGGAGTGCCTGCAGCCAGACCTGGCTCCCCAGCACTTTGCTGACTGGCGTTCCTGGAAAGGAGGGCAACTGTGTTCTCACATTTAGGGCTGTGTGTCTTGGCTTGCATGCATAAAAAGGGAAGGAGAGAGGCCCTATCTCAAATACTTCAAGGCTCCATGTGAGTTTTGCTAGCTCTTCTAGATGGGCATTTTTTTGTGCATTTACTGTGTCCTGTGGCTCTGTAGACTCTATGAGCTCATATCCAAAAAAGGTTCTGCCAGCATGAGTTTTGTGTCCCCATCTCACCACATGAAAAGGGTAGAAGAGCAGTGAGAGGGAGGGTGTTGGTGACGTGAATGCCATGTGCCTTCTCCTTTAATATGACCCATTCTGACTGGTTTTGTGTCTTTTGACTCTACCTGCCTTTTCTCATCCCTCAGAAGTAGAGTGGCCCTTGGAATTACAGACATTCAACAAAAGTAGCACATCAGTTTGGAGAACAGAATTAAATGGTCTGCTGATATACATGCTGTTTACTTACAATCTCCAAATGCAGGTGTCATTGACCGTAAATTAACTGGCAATTTTTACTATCAATTTGCTACTGCCCCCATTCTTTTCAGTTGTTTTTGGCCATAAAAAATTATAGAAAAAACTAAGCAGCCTGGTTTTTAAAATGCAGCACTCTCCTGATCTGTTCAAAGAGCTGCTCTACAGCAGCTACTTGCTTTTTTTGACTCATCTCAGAAGTTATCAGCATAATGAATGAAAGGATAAAGAAATTATAGGGAAAAAATTTAGTGGACGAAATTTTTGCAGGGCTGATGGCTTGGGGTGAGAGTCAGGCCTCACCGCAGCTGGTGGCATGCTGCTACAGGCAAGGCAGCATCCCCCAGTTCATCCGCACACCCAGGCTGTATGGGGCAATGCAGACTCCTTCACTTTCTTCCTGCTGACAGCCTGCCAGCAGGCTGCTGCCTGGACTTGTGCAAAGCATTTGACACTGTCCCGCACGACACACTTGTCACTAAACTGGAGAGACATGGATTGATGGATCGACCACTCGGTGGGGAAGGAATTGGCTGGATGGTCGCACTCAAAGAGTTGCAGTCAATGGCTCAATGTCCAAGTGGAGACCAGTGACGAGTTGTGTTCCTCAGGAGTCGGTATGGGGACCGGCGCTGTTTAACATCCTTGTCGGTGACATGGACAGTGGGATTGAGCTCACCCTCAGCAAGTTTGCCTACGGCACCAAGCTGTGTGGTGCGGTCAACACACTGGAGGGAAGGGATGCCATCCAGAGGACCTTGATAGGCTTGAGAGGTGGGCCTGTGCGAACCTCATGACGTTCAACCAGGCCCAGTGCAAGGGCCCGCCCCCGGGCTGGCGCGACCCCCGCG
>NW_008795490.1:11008179-11008518 GCF_000699145.1 Aptenodytes forsteri
ATGGCAGGGGGGTTGGAACTAGATGATCTTTAAGGTCCCTTCCAACCCAAACCAGTCTATGATTCTATAATTAACGTGTGAACAGCCTAGTGCGATGGGTCATCCTCTATTTGGGTTTTTTAGATTACCAGAGAATATTTTTTCTAAAGGGTACGCTGCAACTCAGCCAGGCTTGAAGGAGTTCGTTTATGGGCTAGGAAAGAGCAATTATCCCAGTGCAGAAAGCCCGGAGCTAGTTGTGCTGCCGGAGCCCCCGGGCTCTCCCTCGCAGCGATCGCTGCTTCACGGACTGAGAAGTTGGCGTTTCTGGTCCAGCCTGCGCTGCCCCTCCCCGCGCGC
>NW_008795490.1:11008945-11027431 GCF_000699145.1 Aptenodytes forsteri
CTTTGTGGGTTTGGTTGTTTTTTTTTTTGCTTCTCCAGGAAATATGTGAAGACCCCCTTGTGCTGGGTGAGCCAGCGCAGAGAGAAACTGGTGCCGGTGGAACTCGCCAAGAGAGAGAAAGAGCAGCTCTACTAGACCCGGGTCAATCAAAGCAGCCTTCACCAAAAGACTGAAGAAAAAAAAAAAAAAAAAAAAATTCAGAAAATGCTCACTCTTTGATGGGACACATGGTATCTTTATTATACGCAAGATATTCTCTCTTTCATTTCTTAGTAGAGCTTCCTTCAGTGGCAGTTTACAGCCAACGTTAAAGATTGTTGTAGTTTGTAACTTACTGGAAATCTAGGCTCCGTCTGTTTCAAACCACCATCCCTCACCTCCCCCAAGATTACTCACCTCTTACATACAGGAGGTGAATGGAAATTCGAATACTGTGAGCAATTCTAGGTATCCATATTCAACAAGAGTTCAGCCTGGAAGAGGTGCAAAGAATGACTGGGGTGCCAAGGAGAAGGAGGAGTCTCACGGGAGGAGCCCACCAAAGACAGGTCTGTTTAGCCTAGCAAAAAAGGGGCTGAAAAGGGTTAACAACTCTCTGTTAGTACATTAGGGAAGACAACACTATGGAGCGAAAATGGACAATTATGGAGCGTAAAGGATGATGTTAGTGCAGAACAACTGGGTATGAACTATTTACGAATTAATTTAGGCTTCAGCTTAACAAGACTTGGAAAAGGATCTTGTTCATCAGAACTTAATTATTTATAACACAAAGCATGCTCAGGTTAGAAGAGGAACTTTACATAGTTTCCTAGAAGGGCCAGGATTCAGTGACCTAGGAAATACTCCTCAGAAAACATAGTCAAATTGTTTAATGGGGGACATCTGCATAATCAATTACTCTAGATTGAGGATGGCCTTACGGAACAGGAGATAGGATTTCTTTGGCTTCCCAGTCCCAGGAAAGTTGGAAGCTGGAGGTACCAGAGTTGATGCCAAAATAATTTTATTTCTCAACACAGGGCACACTAGACTTTGACTTTTGGATTCAGAAAGCGAGAATTGTGTGATACAGGGCAGCACGAAGGGAGTTCAGAAATGGTAATCACTGCAAATCATAAATTACGTCAAATTCTTGGTTATTGCTTAGCAAGTGTATCCTGAAGTACTGAACAAGTCTCTACAAAGGGCTATCTACATGGCTCCCATAAAAGAACATAGGTCTTTTTTTCCTAGAAGGTTAATAGATTTTGTTAGAATGACCAGTAGATAAATACCTATTAGCAGATAATAAATGGTTCTTTGTTTAAAGAAAAAAGCATGCTTTAAAAGCATGCTTGCTGTCTCAGCAGCCACACAGCGGCATTTCTTCCAGCATTTAATTGAGGAAGCAAGACTGACACTGCCAGCTGGAGTGCAGATACTACTTCGAACTAAGCACATGATCCCACTTTATTTGCTGTCTCATAGCATTAAAACCACCTGACTGTGTCCTGCACTGAAGGAACAGTAACTTACTGAGCTAGGTAAAGTTTTATGTCTGAGCAGAGCAGATCAGTTCTGATCAGATTCTCACATGGTCACACTTCTAAATACTGACACCGTAAATTTATAGGAGCATGTCTGTTCAGACAGTGAGCGTGTGTTCAAAACCTGAAAATAAACTATTGAAGCCAAGGACATGATTTGCTAGAAGTCACTGGAAATTTAGCTGCCTCTGGATGGGAACCTACTGGCCAAATCTGTACCACAACTTTCCTGCATTGTAAGCAGGAAATTTGAACGGTATTTGAACCGATACCAAAACCCTGTTGGACTTTTGGTACAAAGGTCGGGTAAATAGTTATCACAATGCAGGATTTTTAACTCTGCAGATCCCATGTCATCTAAAATGAGCGAAACTCTGAATTGCTAGGCCACTGGCTAGCTGGTCAGCTTATGGCTGCCTTATTTTTTTCTGTCCTGATCCTAGAGCCAGCAGTCCTCACAATAACCTCATGGGTGCCATGAGACCGGGCTGCTTTCAGGGATGCTTATGATACTATGCATAAGGCTCAGCAAGATGCAATTTTTGGCATACACAACGTACCAAAGATTAAGTAAAATCTTCTCATAAGGGTCCATGTGAGCCCTTTTGACATAGTCTATAAGCAACGAGAGACCAAGCACACTCAGGACATGTGGACAGACAGTGGGGCTATGCACCTGAGACGTAGGTGACTCAGACCAAAGGCCCCATCAGAAGCAGTAAACTCAAAAGCCTTTCGCTCTCATTCTCTACGCGGAATCGGCAGGTTCTCATCCCAAGCTAAAATTCCGCCCTGGATCTCAGGTGCTTCCACCTTTTCTCCAGACGTGGAAAACTTTGGTTTCTATTACTTTGAATTTTCCAATAAAAACTGAAGACCTGCTTAGAATTTTGTTTGAGGTCTACAGTTCCAATATCGACCACAAGAGGCTAGGAGAAGAGGTCCCTTTGCCCCTGCATGGGAGAAGGCCCACAGCAAAGAGTCTCCTTGTGCTTCCCTGACCTCAGCAGTAACAGTTTACTCCGCGCTGCAGCAGCAGGAATTGGCAAAGGTAAGAGTACTCCTGTAACTTCTGCAAATAGTCAGAAAAAGGATGCAAAATGCATTAGAGCTCAGCCACGTAAAAGTTTCACAGCAGTGTGAAACGGGGAGAGCTGGAGAGCTGGATTTGGAGCAGCGGGGGAGAAGCCATGGATGAGGAGGGCATGCGAAACGCAAGGGGAGGTGAAGTCAGAGATTGACTCTGGCGGTGGGGGGAAAGCGGCAGCTGAAGTTTTTAAGCGTAGATGTTTCATGCATAGAAGGTTGAATTTTTTACCTTAAATTTCCACACTTAACTTGGAGGTGTGAGGAATTCAACAACCAGAACATGGCCAAAACCTACAAGATTTGGTGGGGGTTTGGGGTTTTTTTGGGGGAATCAGGATCCTGATTTTTGCACTTTCGGGATCAGCTCACATTGTGATACACAGCCTGAATTTCGTTTTTTTTAACCATAGTATGCTCAAGCAAAGAATAGTTTTGAAAAATATCAATGCCTTCTTGCTAGAGAAAACAACACATTCTATTACTGAAATGGAAAGAATAATAAAATATGGGATACATGGTTGGTGCCATGTGTTGCCTAATGAGTATGTGTCAAGCCTGGAAGCCTGGCAAGCATTTGTTGAAGAAAAGCAAAAGATCTAGAAGAACTTCTCAAGTGCCAGCAAAGGGCTGCAGGCTGGACCTGCTAATATGGTAAAGCTTTTTTCTTAGATCAACAGTGGTATTTTCTTTTTATAAAACCTACAAATTCCACTATCAGTTCTGAACACTTGTAAAATGATCTTGTCAAAAAAACAGTCTGAACCCTCCATTTTTTGGGTTTCTGCATGTTAGTACCTTCCTCAGTCTTTTAGCATTGATGTCTACTGAAATCTCTCCACCTGCTTCATGTTTAGGCTGGAGGACGGTTATCAGCGTCATGCGTTCTACTAAATCAGCTTCAGAACAAGAAATATTAAGGTGACTCCAGGTAGTCTTCCAAATATGCTGTTAGTTTATCAACATCATTCTTACACTAACAAGTGCCTGAGATTAAATCAAGTACTAGAATGTATTTTTAGTAAGACTATATTGCAGGAAATTAATCCATTTCCTGATCTGTGACTTTACCAGGTAGTGGGTTACCCGCATTTCCAATAGCATCCCCATTCGCTCTGGTTGGTACCGTTTTCTGACAGTTGCCTCTAGATAGCAGACCTTTGCACATGCAATCCAAGCCCATACCGGCTCACAATTTCTATTACATCACATTTAGTGAAAGGGGCTTCTGCAAAATCTGTCTCAGAATTGCAGCTTCCCAAACAAACCTCTGCTGTAATAAATTTTGTGAGTGTTCTTACGGAAGTAAATTTAACTTAGAAAATACCACAGAACTTGTCTCCCCACCTTACAGGTTTCGGGTTCATTGCGAGCTCTTCTAAACTTTCCCCATGCACACCTATTTAGTGCAGCAACAAGTAAGTAAAAATACCGTCTTTCTGAAGAAGGCATAGTTCCAACACTGGTTTAACTGCAGAGACCCTACCCTAATAGCTTCAGATACCTCCACAAGGTGATGCTGCTGTAGTCAAAGGCTTTTTAAATCACGATAGCTATAGTCTTAATTGTAGTCCTACAGACCTAGCCCTATATAGCCCTATACATGTAACCCTAATTGTACCGGTCTTTCATAACAAAGCCTGCACATCTGATGACACAGAACTGGCAGTCACGACCTCATCGACTATGAAAATACAAGGGAAAGAAGGGACACGTCTTACAAATCACACCCCTGGATCTCCGAAGCACTCCACAAAAAAATTTGTCCCGGATCTAAAATTACTCAGTATCTTCATTAACAGACTGGATTATGCTTATTAAATTTGCAGGCAGTACTAAACTGGGAGAGACTGGGTTGGAATTCAGAGCTTCGCAAATCCGTGAGAAGGGTCTGAAAAAAGCAGGGTACAATTCTGAAAGCGTAAGTGCAAATTTCTCTGGTAACGCTAATTGCAAGTCGGAGAATGATAAAATGGAGCTAGAAACTGCAGGAAAAGATCTAGTGGCTATGACAACTCACAAGCTAGCAATGAGTCAGTTACCATCCTACTGCAAAAAGGAGCCCTTAGTAGGCTGTATAAATAGAACCGACCCTTCTCTCTAAGGAATGTGAAATAAACTTTTTATGGGGCTGTTAGTGCCGCAGCTGAGCACCATGCGGAGTTTTGCATGGGATCCACCTGGAGGATCCAGGGACAGATGAATGGTGCTCTAGAAAACATGACCATTGAGGAAGAGCTGACTGATTGACAGGTAAGTGTAATCCAAAGCACCGCTCCTCACACTGGAGGCGAGAGCTAGCGCAGAGGCATGCTGTCTGGCCTAGGGTCCACATCGTGACGCGGCAAAGGAACCAAAGACTAACTCATGAAGATGGGGAAGGGGTGTGCGTGCATACGCGTGCATGTAGAAATAAGGAGCAGCAAGGCTTACTCCAGGCTGAGGCGGGGACCTACCGATTTAGAGCAGTGATGGGAAATAGAGGGATATCCCCGAGTATAAGCGTACACTGCCAAATGCCCTTCATCATCAGAGGTCTTAAAGCGTGTTTGTCACAACCAGTTTGAAGCTCCCTTGGAGCCAGAAGGATAGGCGAGCACACATTTCAAGGAATCTTGTATTTGCTATTATTCTCTTTCTCAATACTACCCTGCCAGTTTAGTAGTGTGCTTTTCGGCTCCCTTATGGATCGTTAGGAGGGCCTCAGACTGCTAGCATGGATCTAAGCAGCACTTCAAAAGAAACAGTTCCCATTTTAATACATCGCAGCTTATAATTACCTTTCTTTTTTGTTCTAACAGGCAGATTTCATACTACGTGACAGTGCTAACAAAAAAGCAAAACATTCTTCTTTCTCCATAAATTTAGGAGACACATATGCTTGATAAAAACTCCAGAATTTCACTGGCAGCACTCAAGTGCTTTGTAATTTGATCCAAAAGAAAAAGAGGCAAGCCTAATCTAAGACAGCTATTGTAGTTACAACGGCAAAATCCTCATTCATCAGTTTAGGACTACACTTTGTTCCTGGAAAAGCCATTACTATTTTGTTCATTGTTCAAGTACCTTCTGCTTTTTCTTTTTTAAATTGTAATAATAATACACTAGTGTTCCCCAATGGTGGTTTGTCCATTGCTCCCTATGACTTTTCACAAAATCCTCATTAGTGTCAGGAGTGCTGAGGTCCACGTTATCTTCTACACAAACTGGAAAGCTTGCACACAGCAAGCACCCCTTTCCCTGCTCTTTATCATGAATTCCGTGACCGTTGAACAAAACTTAGTAACGTCATGGTTGTAAGTCCTCTCTCCTACCCAGACTGAGCTTAAAAGGGCTTTTATGAGTGTATCACGTAGGCTTGTGGCAAATTGTTGCTTCTTTCTTTCTGTTCTGAAGGGTTTGGTTGAGCATTTCCCGTACTATTTCTTCCTTTCCATAATTTCTGCGTGAAGTCACTATGGACAGCCCCAACTTCTATACCATCCCCTCAGACAGATTAAATACATTATGCTAGGCATTTGCTTCTTCAGGATGTTCTTCCACCCTTCTTTCACAACTGTGACTTCCCGTGCAGTAACAACTCATGGTTTACTATTTTTAGCACCCACTAAGACTGTATATTACCTGCAGCACACAATAGCAGAGTTACATTTCTCTTCAGCAAGATAGGGAAAAAAGACATACATACATTTATACATATTTATTGTATCTTTTTAAAAGTAGCATTTGCAGTTACTTTTAAGCATTCACCTCTCTTCTGCTTCAAATGTGCACTTATTGAGAGAAACATCTACTGGCTTCCAAGTCCAAGATTAATACCAATAATAATACATGCCAGAATCAAGCTTCATTGCTTGTTGGCTGCTCCTGTCATGAAAATATTATACAGTAAGAATAGCGTAGAAAAGGTCTGTGTTAATCATTCGGCAATAAGCTGGGGCTGGATTAGCATGACCATGCCATCTTCCCGAGCTGAAGCACACCACCACTTTCCTGAAAACCGAAGCTCACATAGGAACTTTTTTCCTTTTGCATCCAGCAGGTGGACAAGGCAGTTGGTTTTTCTACAGCAGCTTCTTCAGTCGATAAGATTTCCTCCTCATCTATAGGAAAACACTTGCTGTAGACCTTTATATTTAGAAATGTCTTCTCTTCATGTAACAGCAAGAAAATACTTGAAGTCTGGCATGTAGTTAAGAGAACTGGGAACAAACCAAATTTCATCCTTGGATAAACATACGTAACTACTATAGATTTCAATCTAACCCACGCACAAAGTTTTACACGTACTACAAATAGAAACAGAAGGTATCAGCAAAAGACTATTCTTACATTGTTTCAAATTAATTTGCAACTATACAATTTTAACTGTAATAGAAAAAGGGAAAGGAATATAACAGAACAGGTATGAAGAGAAATATTTTCCAAACTTTTATTTGTGCATTTTCATAAGGTGAAAAAGATAACTTTTACAGCTTCTTTGGTGCCCAATATTCAGCATACAAAAATGTAAAAGACTATTCACAAATAAAACACAAGCTCAAACAAAAAAAAAAATGTTTTAAAGGTAGTGCACATCGTGACAGCTTTGCTTATGAATACACAGAAATTACTGCAAAAATAAATAGAATGTCTTTTTAAAAGCAGCAATTTCATATCTTGTAAACTTCCGTTTTTACAATACAGCACTGTTAAGAGTAAAATCCAAAAGAACTGGAGTTTATACTGTGGCCATGAGCAAGTAAAAGAGTCTGTATTCCTCTGCTATGGTTGGTCCAGTTTTCCTTTTTGCTTTTAGTCCAATGTGCAGCAGTCTTTAAAGGTGCTTGGTTAGGGAACCTAACCATCAAGTGGTGAATTATAAAATTTATTTCCTGCTTTCAAACACGAATGGGTAAATCTGTTCCACAGCACTGGCAACAGCCTTTACGTTTGGCCCTGAGACATATTAAAACAAAAAAAAGAAAGAAAAAAAAGCAGTAGGAAGAGAAAAATCAGGGAATCGGAAATTAAAACAACAATAGTATCTTTAAAATAACCTTAATATTTTTAGCTACTAGAACTTTATACTGTAGACAAAAATAATTTCTTCCCCATGTCTCCCAACTTAAGGAGTGTTCCTCTGATCACTTTTACTTACAAGACAAGACTCTCACATGAAATCTGCAAGATGTTCTACACTGGTCAAGGGCTAGACTATAAACAATACTATCATTTAATTTCATAACCACTTGGGTGCTCTTCGATTTACTGGCTTAAACAGTCAGCCCAGAGAAGACGACAGAGGCTGAGTGGCAGAGGTAAAAGAAATACTTTTACTTACGCTAATCTTCTAGGAATTTGTATTACTCAAATCTCTTCTTTTAAAAACCTACCAACAAAAACTACTGCTAAATAATGCTGGATTTAACCCAAGTATGTTTCAAGCAAGATTATTTTATGTTCGAAAATTACAGACTATTACTTTCCAGTCTGGATTTTGCAAATAGCTCCACCATTGATCTCAGGAAAAAACCTGCAAGCTAGGGAACGGTTATTGTCTCGGGATCAAGCATCTGAAGGTTACCTAACGCGATCTATGTGCATTTGGGGAAAGAAAAGGAAGAATGAACTACGATGCTTCCTAATGGTACTAGACCATTTTATGCAATGAACAATTAAGATTGCAAATAAGTGAGCAGTAACATGCCAGAAGAAATTAATCCTGGATAGAAGTTTGGTGATGCAGATAAACGAAAACAGCAATTTCTCATGTGCTTTGATGCCTGTGAACTCAGGGTTTTTTTACCTCACTTTAGACTTCAAAAGTTTCTTCCAAATATAGAGAACTGTTCAAAATGGTTCCCAAAAATCATAAATAACTTAAGTCATAAATTACTTACTTAATTCTGGGAATATTGTTTTAATTTACATGCTCAAACAAAAGGAAAATGGAATGGAATAGGATCCTTCCTGTATTTTCAAACTTGTCAAGTTGAGTTAAGCACTCACCTAAAACAAGCTTGGTGAAAGATACCTGCCTTCCAGGCAGACACTGCACCTTCCTTCAATTTGTCTGCTATTACAGAAATGCAATTTCTAGAGAAAGCCTTCAGAAAGCAAGAGTATGAGTAGGCAAATAATTTTTGTAAAAAAATGCTACTCCCTGTAGGGTTGAAGAGATGTAAAAACTGGATCATCATTGCAGGGAGTATAAGAGACGAAAAAACAAAACAAAACAAAATCCCCCAAAACAACCCCCTCATCGCTCTTGTTGGAAGAAGAAAAATTAATACTTCTCCCTATTACGTATCAGTTCTTTTTATTTTCTTTTCTCAATGTAACTAAATCTTTTTATACTTGTCCCATTAAAAAAACCCCACCAACTTCCTGGGTTTTTTTATAACATTTCTAATTATGTACCTCAAATAAAATTCTTTGAGTTAGTGGCATGACAAGTACTAGTACTACAGAAACATGAATGGTCAAAAGGAACCTCATCTGAAGAGAGGGAGTACAGTAAGGTTGAAAAGTAATTTAACACATTTTTAGAACAATAAGCGTAAGACTGCGGACATTTTTTCCCCTAGAAGAAAGGCCTAGGCAAAACAGAAGCCTTCAAAACTAACAGAGGTTTGATATTTCAAACTCAATGTAACAAGTAAACCAGAAGGAAGTAAAACTTTGATGTTTACCATATTTGCCTTCATATTTGAAAGGCCAATTCTGGAAATATGAAAGTGATTTTGTCGCATATATGGAGTAAAAATAACCTTACAGAAAGGCTAAATCTCATTAGGAGGCTGACAAGACATGCTGAGAGCCTTTTATTACTGCAGTGATACTCAAGCTTCTTATTTATTTCAAATTTAGTTTCTAGTTTTGGCTAGACCAGTTGCTCTGTTCAGAACATACACTGCAATCTTGAAATATTTTTTAGCCCTATATTTTCAGATTACCAGATCTGATGGAGTTTGTCTTCTTTAAGAAACACTTCTCCCGATATCTTGTGAGAAGTGTTCCCCATAAAGCCCAGGTATTCGTTAAGGAATTACGATATGAAAATAAAAATCCCTACCCAACTTCTGATAGCAGGAGCTGAGCTCTAAAAACCGCAAGACAGAATTCCCGCTGAAGTGATGTAAAGTGATGTGTTTTGGTTCTGTACCATTTTAACAGGCATTCTCTACAAAAACTAACTTCTTGTATCTGGAAGCCTGTGGTGGACACCTCACAAGCAAACATAACGAAGAATGGAAAATGAAAATTAGAAAGAGAGAGGAAAAAACATGGCATGGCATCTTCAAGACCCAGGACAATCACGTCTCTGATCACATGGGAGAAATCACTGATGCCTGTGATTCAGGTGGTGCTTCTCTCTCAGCTGAGCTTTAACAGAAGAGAGCACAAGTCTGAAGAACTGCAAATATTGGTCAACTTCAGTTATGACAAAATGCTATGGTATCCTATATGTTTCCATAAATCTCCAGTTTGGAAACATGCGCCTAGGAAAGGGATGTTAATGCTACATGCAGTGTAGTTTACAGCACTATGAAGATGAAAAAAAAAGGAAGAAAATTCAAGTATTTAAACAAACAACAAACACCTGCATTCTCAAGTCCTATCTCACTTTTGTTTTTATAAAAAACCAGACTATGTACATTCAATCAAAGTAATTGTTGAGCCTACCAATAACAACACTTTCTCTACAACTCTTCTGGCGCTTTCACTCAAAACAAACTAGGTGCTAGCACTGGGAAACAAAATCCCTTCCACATATCTTTTGACTGTTTTAAATGTTTTCCTTTCCTAAACCTACTGGTCCTAAAGTTAAATATTCCCAACAAGTTAAATATTTATTTTTGACATCAAAATACCTGTAACTGTGATACTGCCTGTGGAAAAAATCTGTAAGGTAGCTCTGAGAGTTTTTATTCTGTAACACACGGCAGGATGAAGTTCTGGTTCATAACTAGAAAACAAAATAAAAGGTAAAAAAAGACAGATCTAGAACTGAAAAAGAAAAGCTTAAGAAATATACCAAGGCTATAATTCTTTAAAATCCTACCGTACCTCGCATGAGGTCTGTTATTCTTCGTAAATTCTGGCAATCTGATCTCAAAGGGCATGTTGCACACTGCTAAAACATTCACAACTTTAAAATCTGTGAAAATTACCTTTTCAAAAGAGAGGAAAAAAAGACATTAGAAATTCATTTTACAGTGAGGCAGATGTATGGGTTGCAAAAAAAGTTAGAAGAATACTAATTAGAATATTTTGATGAGATTTCAAAAGTAAAACCTCGCGATTGATGCATTTCTAATAGGAATCTAAGGAATACTTGACGGACTCAAATTGCTTACTTTATCCTTCTGTGGTACAGTAACTGTTGAACTAGATACTTCACAGTTGTATTACATGGTTATAGTACAGTTTAAGAATGAGACACAGAAACCACTCATATTGCTGGATGAAACACCTCCAAACTGAAAATAAACTCAATTAAATAGCTCACGGAACATCAAAATAAGCAGAGAAAAAGCTTAAATTTGTTGTTACAACAATCTTACGCAATTTGAAAACATCTTTAATGCCTTGTTGCTATACATCATTTTTATTAAAGCTAAGAATAAGAAAAAAGGTGAAAATTGTTTTGTTTCAAGTCTCCAGTGGCCAGTACGGCAAGCTGTTTTTCTACTCCGTTACCTTCTGAAACCCAGCTCAAACTACTGGCTTTCAGTTATTCTTTACCACAGCCATTTCAGATGACAATAAAATAGCCAACAGACAATTCCTAAACAAACAAATGCACTGCTGAGAAGTCAGTGTTGGCAATATCACTGAAGAAAACTTAAAATGACCATTCCTCAGTCAAAACTTTTTAGAAGTATACTACCAGTAGAAGCAACTTATCCTTATAAAAGGTCAACTATCCATTTAATCTTCAAAATATATTTCACTTAAACTGCTCGCTTTATTATAAAACTTGATGCGTCCACCCTGGAAGTGCTGTTTACCTCACTGATTTAATGTTCCATTCCAACTTTAAGAGGCTGGGTCTAACGTATGCATTCGTAACAGTAAGAGCGTCTAACTTCTGCCTGGGTCTGATGCAGTTACCAGGATAGCCTGTCACCGCTGCCTTTTATGTACTACAATCAAAGGGAGCCTGTCCCTGCCAAAGGACAGCCACTGTGTCTATTTAATTGCCTGTCCGTAAACTGAAACTGTGGGTAAACAGCACAACTGACTACCAGGAAGTTTTAGAGTACCAAAGCGTGTCATTTTAAAAGTCATTCACATTGCTGTTTTTCAACCTTTACTATGAAATGGCAAGTGGTGTTTTTGACTGGTAACGTTAACCCAAACCCAGAAAAAAGAGGGGTTTCATGTCCTAAGTATTTTATTTGGCTTAATTCCCGCTGTGCAACCTGACAGCGCAGAAGCACTTTTTTCCCCCCACTCAAAGAGGCTCAAACTTGCCCTTAACAAGATGGACACGTATCTGATATTCCATCAGAAATGAGGGAAAATTATGTTCAAATGACAGTTAGGTTTATACTCTTCAGCACTTCTTCCAAATAAACCTTTCAAGATATTGTAAATTCTATCCAAGAAACATCTGTGGGTGGTTCATTTATTAAACAAATTTTGTTGTTCATTAGCTAGTGAAGCAGCACTATTCTGAGCTGCCAAACAAAACTCAAATCCACAAAATAAAACAGTTTCTCTTTAGCCAGGATCTGGAAAAAGTATGCTGATACAAAAGGGGCATCTGAGTGAAAACATGCTTACTGCTAAATTGTTATGCTCCCTCATTTTTGTTTCTTTCTAAAAAATGGACTACCAGCGTTGCTTGAGTCACACAAGTCCTTTTTCATTAGAATTACCTGAAAACCTAGTTTCTGTAGACTACGAGCTAATCGTCTGGCACCAAATTTAGCTTCTTCTTCACTGTAAAGAGGGAAGAAAAGAATCTAGCATTAACAGAAATAGAGTATATATTTGTGTGCACATATACCACAATGGCTACTCAGACTACAAAATGAACCATTAAATCATGTAATGCATGAACCATGATCACATGGACAGCCTTTGTTTTATCCGACTGTACGTATTACATTTTAACTATCTAGATATTCAAATGGAGTTCTTTATGCCCTGTTTGAAGAATATCTTGGCACTCGGCTCCAGCTGAAGTTGGAGATGTATTTTGATCATACATGATACTATATACTCTTAAGAGACAAATATGATCACGGGTAGTCTGGAGTTAACATCCTGAACAATCATCTTCCATTTTGAGACAGAGAGCATATACAGAAAGTATGCAAATTTACTATTAAACTACTGTTGCACCTTATCCTTACTCCACAATGCAGACATACCTTAAAGGAATT
The DNA here is from genome assembly GCF_000699145.1 of Aptenodytes forsteri. NCBI lineage: Eukaryota > Metazoa > Chordata > Aves > Sphenisciformes > Spheniscidae > Aptenodytes > Aptenodytes forsteri. The sequence continues at coordinate 11,021,940 of NW_008795490.1, forward strand.
CAGCTGTTAAGAGTTTAGCAAGTCTCAGATGTATCTGAACCGAGAGTTTGCTTTTGCTTCTTTCCAGTCCCTCAACACTGTATAACTTGATTAAATTCAGGTGGGTTTTCATGAAATAGTAAGAGATATCCCTCAAAAAGGTCATCCCTTCCCAAGTTTCAAGTTCTGGCTAAAAACATAGAACTCTTAAAGAGTTCCCAAATGAAATCTCTAGGATTTTCTTCATAAAGTAGTTTTCCCTGCTGCTCTCCCAGAAGGCTGAACTGGTGTTGCTTAAGATTTCAACTCAGTCTGAGGCAGACACTGCACATAGAAAACTTCCTCCCAAATACGTAGCTTGGCAAGGATCAATGTGTGATGCAGTGTGAGTGAATCTTAACAGTGGCAAGTACTGCCTCTTGCCATCTTCTTAATTTACAACATTATATTTTAAAATACACAAGAATTTACAGCTAGAGAAAGAATCTTCATGAACTCACCTTGTGGCTCCTGTGCAAATAACTTTTCCTGAGGACCAAATTGTGGCCGTAATCCTAGGTTTCCTAAGCTTCATTAACACTTTCTAAAAAGAAAAATAAAAGTGGAAGAATTGGGAATTAGTATAGACAAATCAACTGTTACACTAATAATACTTCCTTTATTTTTGATAGCCTTGAACTGTTTCTTCATCTCTTTCAGTAATTAAAAAAAAAAATCAGCTCCTGAGAAGAGCAAAATAAGCATGGAATATCTCAGCCAGTGATTCAGTGTTCACAAAAAAGGTTAAATGAAGGTATTTTCCTCTGAATAAAAAGTTGAAAGCCACAAGCATTGTGCTAATTTTTTTCTTATTACAGTGACTCCCACATTGCTGACTCCTGACATATCAGGATATATTTTCTTGACAAAACCATCAATGTTATTCCCTGAAGTGTAAGAGGTCTCTTCACATACCTTATACCCAATATTTACCTCACTAGTTGCAGTCTTCCGAGACAATATTTACCCCCTCCCCTTACTGTACATTTAGTGTATGACAGACTAAATGCCTATCCTAAATGCCTATCAAGACAGAAATACGGAAATAAAACTATGTTTTTCTCTATCCACCATACACAGATATCAGACACGAGAATGTTTAGCTTAAGGAACATTTGTAAAAACAGATAATTGAGGTATGTTGAAACTCTTACCCCAACATCACGCTTGTATATCACATTTGCTCCCTCTAATGCGATCTTTCTCAAGTTTAAATGACATCTTGTTCTAAAAACACACACTACATTTGTGATTAAAATGTCCAATGCAACATCACTGTCCGCATCCATTGGGGTGATTTACAACTCAGTTTTCCCACCAGCTCACCATGAAGATCACATCCTGAGAAAGGAAAATGATAAAATTAAACATACCAGTAGAAAATTGCCTATTAATGCCATTGTATACATCCATCCCTTAAATGAGACAAGAAGCAGAAGTGACTACACTCTGACTCATTTAAGTTAACTGTGTGTGGGGAGGGGGTGTGTGTCTGCATCCGGTATGCTAGAAAATAGGAGGTTACTTGTTTGAAGCCATGTTGCCAGACTTTACAGAAATAAAGTGTGTATACATACATATATATAGATAGATAGATAGATATAAAATACTTAAACCTGTCGGTTAAATATGTTACAACTCTTACCAGCTATGTTAGGACACAGTAAAGATTACTGAAACTTTTTCCATAGCTCCAGTGGATAATCTTTCCTCAGCTGATTTGAGAATGTTGTTAGACACCTCAGGAAAATGTACTTCTCTGACTGCTGAAGTTGATAATTCTGAACAGTTTGACATTTGTGCTGGAATGGATGAGCCTGCTGAATAGCTTTGAACTAACACGGGTTGCACAAACTGTAGCCTGTACACAGCCTGCTACCACAGCTTTCCCATCTTCATCCAGCACTCTTGGCCTAACTCTCCCAATATAATAGCATAATGCGAACTATACAAAATGTCCTGGTGGCAGCAACAGCCTGGGCTGAGCTGCAGTGGCCTCTTACTCCGTTCTGCACTGCCCACAGGAACCACACAGAATGGACGTATTGTACGTGCAGAGTAAAATCAAGTGTTTCCGAGGAAAAGCATAAGTAACTGTGAAGGCACAGGACAGCCGCCCAGTGCATGCAAACCTAAGGCAGCCAGGAAGCGTCCAGTCTGCCTGTGCACGTTGAAGGTGACGCTCCTAACACACACCTCAACCGGGGGAGGAGGATCATAAGACAGGGAGTTGGGCTACCGCTCAGTCCAGCCCGAGACTGCCCGACATCTCTTCTCTAAGCATACCAAAGCCAAGACAGTGGACATCTCAAATAAATCTCAGGTGAAGTATTTGGGGAAAGGAGAGGGAAAGAGAGCAAGAACATTGCTATATATTGAAAAGGACTTATATCAAAATACTGTAGTTCATTAAGGAATTCTTCTTTGTAGAAGAATGTAAAAATCTTAAGTTTTACCCCAGGAGAAGTACCTTAAGTAGAGCATAGCCTAAGAGATAGATGAATAGATCAAGATAATATTGCCTCTAAAATTTTAGTAGGGTTTCATCCAAAATGAACACAACAGAAAGCAAAGAGCAAAATCAAAGAAAAATAGTCAGATACATGAAATGCTCTGTGTGGTCACTGCCATGGAAGAAGCAGGAGACTATGCATCAAGAACAACAATATACATAACCGACTGTAATGCATTTCTATCACTTTAAATGTTTTGGCCTTACGTTCTGTATCAGAAATCTTCAAGATACAAAATTAATGTTATTATCAGTATTTTCATCTGCCTACGACTTCCTAAACGTCATGTCATAGTCTCTAATCAAGAACTCATTCAAGGTGCATCTTTTGACTACAACTCACTCACAATACAGAAGTAATAAACTACAAGGCAGACGTGCATAATGTACCGGGTCAACTGCTGTGATGGTTGCTGCTTCTACTGTGCAGCTTGTTCCCGGCTGAAAGAATTATTCTGTAATTGTTGGCTTGTCCGATATAAGAAAAGGCAAGACGGGTGATAACACAGAAGAGATGAAGAAACAGCAAGAGAAAACCAGAAAAACCAAAGGCTATGTGTGGGGGTGGGGGGGAAGCAGGCAAAGAAGAAGAGAACAAACAGTAACTAATTAGTATTCCCGGATCCTTTTTTTTTTTTTTTTTAAACCAAAAATTATATGAATCCTCAAAGTTAGAAATGACTTATCCCATCTGGTTTTGATGGACTACTACAGATTGGGTTAGCAATTTATGGCACCGGATCCAAAGATAGCACATGTGCAGATTTTGAATGGCATGCAGGCAGGGCCAGCACAGAGCAAGGAGCTGGAACCCATGGCATCTTCAGAGCGACATTTGTTTTCCACCCTGGCTCCAACTCCTGGCTCTCGCCGAGTTCACTTACTGGAACCCAGGAACGATTGCCGTGTAAGAAAACAAGATACCTCCAAACAGTGTCTCCCAATTATCAGCAAGTTTCTACTGGCATCCTCAATCTCTACATTCTGAAAGAATAACACCGTCATGCATAACACCCTTGAAAGTTTGCTAACCTCTCAGCAAACCATAATACTGTACGGTAACGTCCCCATAAAACTTTAATGGCTTGTCTTAAACAGATCTGGGGAGAAAAGACACGTGCTCATTCGGGACAAAGGAAAAAGTGTTTGAAAGAGAGGAAAATTACAATTTAAAAGGAAAAGCTCTATCATTAAAGGGGGATCTACAGGAAAAAATAACATTCATGTGCTGTGGAGCTGTCAGTAAGGATGTTTTCAGCAATTATGGTGTACCTTGGTTAGAAATACAATCTACTTGCATAAATTTTAATGGGAGAAGAATTACACAACATTACAGTAATGTGCCCCCATTTTCTTTAGCCATGTTCTGAAAGTTCAAGACAACAGATATTTGGGGAGGAGCTTTCTAATTTGAAATTTAATTTGAGCTGCAGCTAATATCCTAGACTATGTTTTGTGACATTCAGTTAAAAAGCAACATTATTTGTTATAGAAGCAGTATCTGAATACAGCATAACAGTAGTGAAAAGTGCCTTTATTCTACTTTAATGTTACTTGATCTAACAGGAGCACTTCATTGTTAAACTTTTCATTCAAACACTGAACATTTCAAATATTAATTACCAAGTTTTTCTCATTTGTATTGAGAAGACTATGTGTTTGCTGCTGCTAAATACTACCTGTGTTCTTTGAGAACCGGAATCTAAGTGTCAACAATTTTTGAATACACCCATTCCCATTTAGTATACAAATGCAATGTTAACCTCTTCCAAGGCATGGTTTAGAAATATTGGGTAAACCAAAATGTTTCTAGACTCGGATACTTCTGTCCAAGCGGTGAGCAAGCATAACCTATTACAATCTCTGCCTTAAGCGTTCATTTTAATGTTTCACACTGTATTGACAACAAAGAAAAAAATCCAAAGAAAAGACATCCTGCTACCTTTCTTTGGGAAGTCTCAAAGAAATCTGAATTCATAGGAACCACGTGAACGGAAGCAAGCTAAATGTTTTTTTAAAAAAATAATACATGCTCTATATAAAAAAGAATCTGAAGAACATGTTTATAAAAAAGGATATGTTCTCTTTAAAATGTCTTAAACAGATCTGGGGAGAAAAGACACATGCTTATTCAGGACTTTTAAAAAAAAAGAAAGAAAGAAGATGTTGTTCTTATTTATACATATCTCCAGTAGCATGACTAGCTGGAACACAGGAGTCCTGAACAACATCCTGACACTCCTCTTTCCCAGTTTTCTCTTGTCTTCTGTGCTATTGATACACACTACTGCATCCCCGCTGCGTAGCCCTGACCCATTATGTTATTTTCCAAAACCTGAATTTCTGCATTTCTGTCTCCTACTGCAAAATGGGGAAAATAATGCTCCCATGCTTGTAGAAAGACATTTTGAGATCAAGCAACACCCTTACATAAAGCCTGTTACTATTCCGTATTTATGCAGTTACACTTGCAGACAGAGGGACTGAGGAGAAACCAAACATCTGGTTCTTTCCAGTTCTGGATTTCCAAATGCCTAAGCTGATTTTATTGAGCTCAGCTTAGGTTTTTTTGATTAATTTTGCCCAAAGGTTCTCTCATCTGAACCTTAGAATTTTGGCTGCTTAAATCTCTTTTCTAAAATTATGTTTTGCCAGTTAATGCTAATTTAATAATAGGCTAAAATTGAAAATAAAGTCATTTACTTGTCTATATGTGCAGCACTTCTTTTAAATTGTGTACTTCATTCGGCTTTCTCCAGCACAAGAAACTAGCCAACTTTGATTTCAAATTTCTTGCGCCAACATAACACAATTTACTCCGACAGAGAAAAAGAAAGCTTAAATAAATCTCTGTAGAAGTTTGTATTATTTTATTTTATCAAGGAAATTTTAAAAGTTTGTTCTTTCTTTTCAATATAGATTTCAGGGATACCTCTGGAATATTACGCTAAGAAGAAAAAAA
>NW_008795490.1:11027470-11038084 GCF_000699145.1 Aptenodytes forsteri
AACAACAAAAGCTAACTCAAGGGTATTTGACACTGTAAAGTAATGTATTCTACACTGAAACTAGAGAAACTTCCCAGAATAAGAAATACTTTGGAGGAAGGAATGAGCACTCAAGTTCTTAAACAAAGCATTACCCATACACCCCCAGTTAGGACCACAGCCATACTATTTTAGATACTATATAAACACACATGAAGACAAACACCCTGCATTGAAATCTTACAATCTAAAAAAAGCCAGCGCTCTCCGTCTTCAAAAAGTTCCAAACCAACCACACCATCGTCATCAAAGAGAGAGGAAAGGCATTTGGGATGGGGTATATAAACAAAGTATTATTTTAAGCTTTTGGCTACCTTTGATCCGAGAAACTTGGAGCTATAAAGGTAGATGGGGGGTATCTAACAATGGTTACATTAATGTCAGAACAGTTTAATAAACACCTTTTTCACCAGCAGCCTAAGTATAAGCAACTTCTACTGGTTATTTTTAACCTTGCCCCAAAGCAGTTCACCAACTGACCAACCCCACAAACGGTTCCAACAGCCCAGCTGAAGGGATAGCTGTCACTACTACTGCGCCAGTAGGCATTCGTCAAACTCATGCTTGAAAAGCATTTTGGAAGTTAAGAGGAACCTCCATATGAGGTTTCCTTATGAGAACAGAGAACGCACAAAATAAAGCCCATCATGAACGAGGAGTCAATTACATCCTTCCAATGAAGGTGCATTTTTTAAGATTTGTGTTCAGCCCCTCAGGAAACAGGTCCATATGAAACGCTGGAGGCAACAGACCTCTGAAATCTGCTTGAATTCTTAGATACGATACAGTCACGGTGGCAGATGAATGACTCTCCAGAACTGAGAGCAACATAGCTACTGTAGAAAATCCTCTGGTCCAAACAGCTTTCTTAGTTACAGCCACTGAGCTAGTGGGGCACGCTGTTATGTTTTGTTGTCTCTAGTGGCAAGTTAAATTGTCCCTCAAGCAAAAGGCCATCTTGAAGCTAATACTCTCACCTTTCAAGATCTGCACAGTCATGACTATTTCCTACAGAATGAAACAAATGTATTTTGGAGGAGAAAACTTCCAAATATGCCTAAAACCTGTGTCAAAGTAGGGATTTGTCCAATTAGACCAATGCATAGAATGATGATAGCAGCTATACCATAAGCAAGTAGGACACAAATGCCCAACCCTGCTGTCAAATCTCTTGGATAAGCCTACTGCATCCCCATGGACCTGGGGTCTTCCAACGCAAATCCAGCTGCAGGACTAGAGCCAAACAATTTATAGAACAAGACTAGGAAGCGTCTTTTTAAATAATTCGTAACAGGCCATTTTCCTCAAATCTTTCTCATCAAAAAGGTCCGTTCATGTTCAAAGCAAGGTTCACTTGCATCCAATTTTGTGCCACCTTTCCCTTATAACATCCAGTAACAGTCAAATGCCAAGCACTAAGAACAATCCTTTAGGTCTTTATGGTATGTGGAAAATTGTCTTAAGTATGACAAAAGTCCGAACCAACAGGTTAGGTGGCCATTCCGATTTGATAAAACACTGTAAGAAAAATAAAACTCTGTTTTGCTGTTACAAAACATTTTAACACAACAGGAAAGCCTCTCATCCCCCTCCCAGTCAAACATTTACCATTTGCATGTCTCGACTGAGGAAACAGAAGCACTCTTCCTATTCACACAGCTGGGAATCTCACGCAAAGCCCTCCACGTACCAGCGTCACAACACGCGGGTTAACAAACGATTATTTTTTTTCTCCTTCAACCCCAGCCGAAAACTTCTCCGGCAAGCCCAGGAGAAACAAAGCGCAGGCAGACGGCCCGTGGTAAGCAGCTTTTGGCCAACTGATGCAGGCTCGATCCCAGCCACATCGTTTGAGGTAGCGCCTTTGCCAGCAAACGGGCAGGAGATCTGATCCAGTTTGCAGGTCAGGTGGTGTGAACGCTCATGGCACGTATCTGGCGTTTCTGTGAGGCTACTCGACCTCGGACCTCTTTAGCTTGCTACATGCATCTTGATCGCTGGCTTGGCTGCTCCACGTGCACTCTCGGACCGAACCGAGTGGTCAGCACTGGTCTTGACGCAATCCAGCAACCATTAGTTAGGGCTCACAGCAACAAGATGCTGCCGCTATTGCTGCTGCAAACACGCATGTTGTGCTGCAGCGGGGTTCTGGTCACTGCCTCTTGTCTTACAAATGCTTTAAAGATTTTTTTTAAATTTAAAGCAACGTTGTTTGGTACTGAAGGGATAGTCCACGGCAGTAAACTGTGGTACCTTGGTGTGTGAGCAGGCTACTGACCCCAAGTGAAACAAAGACATGAGCAGGTGACTGGGAAGCCTCAAATATTCCCAAGTCCCCTGAGGACTGTGTGGCCCTCAGCATTTTTTTGTGGTTTTCATGTTAAAATGACTAAAGTAAGACTGCTGCTTTGCACTCTTCCGATATGCAGCTTGTTTAATCTTTGCAAAGTGAGCGCATGGTGCACGCTTTGAGGAGAGACGGAAGGGGACAGGAGGACACTAGGGGGGTGGCTGGGATGGCACTGCTTCTCTCTGTCCAGGACGGTCCTCCAAATTTGGCACTGTCCCACCTATGCTGTCTGTCGGGAGCCGAGCCTGTGATGAACTGCCTTTCAGCTATACTTCTATTTTCTCTTGGAAGAGCTGTTTGTTGTGCTTCACTTGGGAAGCCAGGAACAAATGAGTGTGGCGGCAGTGCGGCCAATTAAGGACCCAGCACCCAGACTGAAGAATGAAATGAAGTTGTCAGGTCGACTTCAGGTTTATAAAGACACATCAGTCTTTATATGACAAGTGTATATATGTATATTTATGTCTGCGTAGTGCAAAGTATTCACTGGATTGACATTTTTTTTAAATTGAGGTTCTGTAATTATGTACTTTCCGCATCTGAAGTGATAGCAGAATAGCTTTAATTAGGATAGAGGGAACAGTATGAAATTTAAATTTTGAAGTCTTCAGAGTTGGGATGTTTTCCTCTGCTAGATTCAATTTAATCCTTGAAATACATTACTAGGTTCACTTGTCAGGAATAATTATTTCAGATTCTCACTTCAAATCAGCTGTGAGTACATTAGTGACAGTATTGCTCGTTAATGCCAGTTTTGTTTCCCTGTTAGCAGGCTGGCCTCACAGCAGCGTGCGGCAGCGCTGCCACCCTGCGGCTTGTTACCGAAACGGATCCACCGCATCTGGGTGAAGATGTGCATGTACCTGCAATTTTATTCCACACTGAAATAGTTACAAAACTGGTTATCCTGTCCTTATGTTCTCCCCCTTCTGGTCTCCATCCCTCCGTGCAACTCTAACTTGGCTCCGTGGCTTCTTCCACTAGAATGACTGAGATGCTAAGGATTACCCACCTGCAGGAACTGTGTCCTCATCTGCCTCTTGCTATTGCTTGTTCTAACTTATGAGATGCTGTACTGACATCAAACAGGGAAGGCACAGAGGCCATTTCTGACACTGTCGCTTCCTTACTATGTGATTTCATTTTCCTATGCCTTTGTTTCTCAATCCCTCGTTTGGGAAGTGAAGAGGAGATGGAGGCGTGGGGAGGCTGTTTCCTGTGCTTGCACATTCTGCAGTGTGGAATCGTGGGCTGCTTGGGACCATCAGTACTAGCGCAGTAAAAATAAGGACAACCAAACTTCAGGACACTGCACGTATTTTTGTTCTGTAATTACAGCAGTGAGAGTGAACGAAGATGCACTTTCATTATGTTGTTATTCAGCTGTCACTGCAGGTTTCCATAAAAAAATTACTCATCAAACTGAAGCGAATGCTTGGTTATTTGGATTTTTCTATTTTTACAGGATTAATTTTCAATCAGGTAAGATCCAGTGCAAGGTAGACTGTGGGAAAGTGTAGGGCAGAGAGAAGAAAGCCGGATGGCCCCTTGAGGCAGCCCACAGTGAAGGCTAGATGAAGAGTTTTGTACAGCTGCGTCTTAACTACCATGGGCTCTGTGAAGAAGACTATGTTGAAGTATTTGTGTTTGCAGCGGAGGTACTTAGGAGCAACCCGTTATCTCGCACGTTCATTCCATAGAAATGGCATTGTGTGGAATGGTCGTCAGCTACACGCATATGATACTGCAGGTTAATTATGAGACATCTCCCAGGCTGGCAGCCAGCAGGGAACGAGCTTAAACCTGCGGCAGGAGATCAGCCAGGGAGGGAATCCTTCGCTCCAGGGCTTAGTTTATCAGGCGAAGCTGTAAACTCAACTGTGCCTTCTCACACTTCTCTGATGGTGTACAGGATGATAACTCATGCCAGCACTGTTAAACTGTTACCTCCCTGCTGTAAGTGGCACTTAAAGCAGCTCCACAGTATGCAAACATTCTGTTTAATTTTGTAATATATATTACTTTATATATTTGTATTTATATAAAAAATATAGATGCTATATAGTATGTAAATATTTATGCCATGTTTTTATATAGTGTGTATATATTACATAGTGTGTGTATGTATATATTGTGTAATACATATAGCTAGATATACTTTTTAATATAATATAAGCATATGACGAAAATGGTAGTGAAGTACCCCAAAATAAAAGTCAAATGATCAGGATGAGGCTTTTCTTTAGTAAACTTTAAAATAATTTAATACGTATCTGTAGTTTCAGCCTCTACAACTGAACGGTATTTACAGACTATGCATACCGACCTTTGTTGGCATTAATAGAGAAACATGGTGAAAGTAGTAGAATCAGAAGACCGAGTGTGAGGGAAATCGGGGAGAAAAGTTTACGGGAAAATAGTAACATTGGCTCCTCAGCAGCCTCCCTGCTGCGCTACGTGTAGCTGTAGCCGAGCAATCTGGGGGTGCTCACCTTGCCAGCTTGCTTCCTACCCCAGCAGAAAGCTGCTAAGCATGCACAGACAGCACCCACTGACTGACTGAAGCCTTCCCATGGACTTAAGTAGGGGAATATCTCAGTTCCAGATCTTGGCATGAGGTTAACATGATGCTGCTTGGCGATGGCAAGAAAGAGAGACTCTGAGGGCATATGTCAAATTTTGGCATCAGGGAACTCACAACTCGGGTAGAAAAGGTACTGCAGAGCTTAGTAGAGTTGGGCAACAAATGAACAGGGGTTTTCAATGTCATAATTTAGGATATAATGTTTAAATCTCGTGTTATGTTTGTTCTTGAACTTGGTCTCTTGCTTCTAGTGACCTCTAGTCTTAATATATATTAGTTATGAGATACAAATAGCAAAGAGGGTCCCCACTAAGAATTTTGGGCCCGTAAAAGAAGATAGCAGGTTGATCTAGAAAACAAGTGAGAAGAGCACGAGGCCAGAGTGAGACAAAGGCATCAAATACGTTTATCACTCTAGCTTCTAAGGCTGCAGTGGCACTGATAAATAAAACAAGGCCAAGGCTTATTTTTTCAGAGTGCTTAGTTGTTAGCAGGGTCCTTGGCGTGCCTTTGGCCTGTCCGACTAACTTTCTCCCAGAAAGTGTCCAAGCACTCTTTGGGAATAGCCTGTGCCAGGGACTGTTCTTACCCTTTGGTGAGAGTAGAATAAAATGCAGGTATGTGTGGATGTGACCCCGGCCACAGCACTGGCTGTCGGAGTCAGAGAATGGTCCATAGCCTGTTTTATCTATACTAGCAAGTGTAGGTATAGATATACAGCCTGAGAGAGAGGATCCTTCCCTACACCCTTCTCATTCCTATCTTTGTACTGAATTCAAAGAGCAAAGATCCCTGGTGATTTCAGCGTGCCTAGGAGAACAGCTCGTAAGTTTGTACACCAGAAGAGCTGGCGCCCTAAGCCTATACCAATCTTACGTGCAAACCTTCAGCCAGTCAGTTGTCAGCTCTGCGCCTCTTTTTCTTCCCATCTGTATAATGATAGCGACCTCCTATAGAAAAACATTTGGTCATGAGGTGACGGCAAATGCTCCAACGTAACTGCCGTCTTCTGTTTAATTTCTGCATTGACTCTGAGGTGCCAGTGGTATAAAAGTCCCTATGTAAGAACAAAACAACATGTTATCGGTGAGGAAGAACTGTTCCCATTCTGGTCAGCTCGGCCATCAAAAAGCATCACAAGAAACAGGATGCTGAAGCAAGAGGCCGTGCTGACACTTGGATTGCTTGTCGCACACGATGGTCTTTGCCTCATCCACGATCGGGGAGGAACTCCCGCTGCAGCAGCCTGGGAAGCCATCCAGTGGGACAGTTATCTGTGTGAGCGCATCCCTGGGAACGCTCCCTGTCTGTGCCCGCTCCTCCTCCCCTGCTGCTGCTGCGCAGGATTTTGCAGATGTTCCTTCCAGAGTAGGCAGCTGCAGCACTCAACCTCCCGGTTTCCATCTCCCCGGTGGTCTGGCTCCACCCGGCTGTGATGGAGCTGCTCCCTTCCCCAGCCTGTCCTTTCACAAGGACTGAGCAGTAGTAGTCAGAGGAAGAGGAATTCTTCTATGCCTTTTTCCTCCTTTCCTCGTCTCCTGGCTGTGTAGCTGTACCCTTCCCTTTTTTCCCTAGTGTTTCTGATCCCTGTTTCTTAAACAGCATGTAAACAACCGAGAGAAAACTCGAGTGTGTAGATAATCCGTATTTACAGTCGGATATGGTCTTATAGTTTACACAGCAGCCTGAGATGTAAATAAGGGTTGGGTTTTTTCTCCTTGCTTAAGGAAAATGGCCTCTTGCAATTTAAAGTGAAGGAAGGATTTGCATTGGTTTTTATTCTCCTGCTTTTGTTACAATTTTTTTTTTTCCTTGCAAGGAGGCTTGGATCTCTCCACTCCTCATGCGAGGATGAGGATGAGGACGGTGTAGCTGTGTGCACGCACGCGCATTGGCTTGAAAACGCATTTTGTCTGTTTACACGTTTCAGTTTAAGGGCAAAACCCTAAGGCAAGAAAATGCGTCATCTCAGGACTGTGGTGACCCTAGGGTATGTCCACGCCGCATTTCGGAAATGCAATGACTGCATGCCTAGGCCTACTCAAAGTCATTTTTATACAGCTAGCTCAGATACACCAGTATCTGAAGTGAACTGAAGAAAAATCAGTTACTTGCAGAACTTTGCTGGGTTTGCAGTCTGCCGGCAGCAGTTCTTGCAAAGGGTTTTTCCCATCATGGTTTTTTCCCCAACATGTTTTTTTCCCATCCCTCCTGGAGCATAAGTTTTAGGTCAGACCTATGACATCTTCTCAGGGTTGCAGAAATTCACCAAGCCATAACACACCAGTAGCTTTGCAGCACTAGAGACAAAAAAAGCCGTTGCTACTGGTTGTGCCGCTTCCCATCCATGAAGCACGCTGGGCTGAAGAGCATGAAGCAGGCCGCGGCCGAATAGTGAGCCCAAAGTTGTATTTACCCTGTGGGCCTGCATTTGGCAGCACAGCCTTAATATGGGAATAGTCAGTGCCACACGGCTAGCAATGAATAGGGGCAATTTGAATCGCTGGCTGTTGAGAGAAATTCTGTATGGAGGTATTTCTAGGTGTGTATATACATGGAAATTACAGAATGCTCTGCTGTTTGCTGCCACAAATTTCAATTTCATTGGAATTGAATTTCATTTCAATGCCATTGAAATTTCTTTTGAAAACCTGTCCCTTTTGAGAGACTATGAGTGATAATCTACATGCAGATATCCAGACAGAAATTAAAAATACCCTGCACCTGTATCAGATTATACCCTCCACTTGTACACCAGATATATGTGAGTTTTGTTCTCTTTCAGGCAGCTTATTACTTGCAATTAGCTAACGTCTTTGCATATTTTATTTTTTTTTACTACAAATAATAACAAATGGCAATGATGGTGTTTCGGGAAATATTACCTTTTGAAAAATATATGCGATTCAGTTACAGGGAAGCACGTTTTTCCAGGCAGACACAACTGGGGTTACCAATACAAATGCTTCAAACAAACTTGTGCTTGTGATCCTGTCATTATATCTAGAATTCAAACCAGCTTCCTTACAGAAGAGACCACACAGATTTTCTATGTCTTTTAATTTCCAAGGTGAGCTGGGAACTTCGACCTTGGAGGCACTTTAAAAAATAAGCTATCAAGCATATGTTCTCCTTGTGCACCTTGCAGCCTGGGGGCACGACCATCACCGTGGCCTCGCTGCCCCAGTCAGTGCCCGGGGCAGCAAGGCATTGTGCAGGTGTCTGCAAAGTGGCTTTCTTGCTATGCTGATGTTTCAGGCTGGCAGATTTCCATCCCGGCGAGAGGATAAGATAAGCCTAAAATGTATTTTCTGTAAGGGATGGAAAAATGCTTGCTCCTAAAGACCTTATGGACTGTGAAAACTGCTGCTAAGCAGTACAACATGAGCACCAAACCCCGGAGCCTGAGGGCTGCGTGCAGCTCTGCGAATAAAGGATTTCTCTAGTCTCTAGCGGAACTGAAAGTGGTCGTGAAGCAGTTGGGTGGAACTGGGTTTCCTTCAAAAAAAAAAAGAATAATAGTACTAAAATCAGATGGGACTAAACTATTTTTAGAGAGTTCTTGTCTTAAAACACATAGGTCCATAAGCAGGTTTTCTATAAACTTGTATCCCGTGACTGAAGCAGCATTTGAAGCTTCATCTACAGCTGGCACTCTGCTCTGTATGCTCTGGTATCTGATAAGGGCTGAGTTCATGTTGAAACCTTTCCTTTAGTTGCAGAATTTAAAGATTTTTTCTTTTCTCAGCTGCCCGTTTAAAAAAAAAAAAAGTTGTAGCAATTTAGTTATCTTTGAGACCTCTGTCAAATTCAGTTGAAATCAGGCAATGAATTGAAACATTATTAGGAGGGAATGTATACAGACACTCACGCAGCTGCATCTACATCCATGTAGATACAGAAAGATAAATCGTCAGCTTTGTTGCCACATGGACAAGGGGTGTAACTATATTTCGGTAAATATTAAAATGCATCACTTTGTACAGAAAAGCAAGACAGCAAACAAAATATTTTCTTTGAAATCATTGACATCGATATTTAAACCGGTTCCCTTTTTTCCCTTAGCACATTCGTGAGTTCCTTTCAAAATCATCAATTGCTTCAGTCAGACTAAACATACATTTTCTGTTTGCAAAGATTTTCTGTAAAATTGCACTCAGCAGAGGGGAAGAATGATTTCATTCATTGTTCTCCTGAGATACATGGTAGGACTCTTAATTCATCTAAGAAACTTGGGCTGTCGAAGCCAACTGCCAATGCTGTCAGGGCTGTGCCCTTACACAAGAAGTCAGTAGACCAAGGGTTCCCAGTCACATAATGCCTCTGGAAAATACATTTGTTGTCTTCAAAATGGAGATAAAGCCACTAATTGCTTTACAGTCAGAGTAAAGCCGTTATTTACCTTTCTGTGTACTGCCGGTTGCTTTTGTTTATTGCTTGTTGCTTTTTGCTCTTTTGTTTGTTGCTGAACTGTTGCTCAGAGGCAAGGACTGAGGAAGGTGGAGGATGCTTGAGGAATAGTTCCGTCCCTGGGAGGCTTGCAATCTACACCGCTGAAGTGAATAGCAGCACGAGAAATAACGGTGTCTACAGCCTCCTCTTACCGTTCCGCTTACATTGCAGCTTTTGGCACATGGTTACAGCTGTGTTCCTCACATTTCACGGGGGACTATTGCATTTCTCCTTTCTCTTTCTCCATGCTGTCTTTCAGGGGGCAAATGAAGAGTGAACATGGCTAGCT
Organism: Aptenodytes forsteri; assembly: GCF_000699145.1. Taxonomy (NCBI): domain Eukaryota; kingdom Metazoa; phylum Chordata; class Aves; order Sphenisciformes; family Spheniscidae; genus Aptenodytes; species Aptenodytes forsteri. Next base: position 11,037,185 of record NW_008795490.1, read on the forward strand.
CAAAACGGTGGGAAGGATGCCGTGTGCAACGAGTAAGCATTGCAGAGCAGGGTGGCAAAGAAGCCTGTGTGAGAATATTCAGAATTTAACTCAATTTTATGCATATCTCAGACGCCTATCGATTTCTGCTTTCTGGAAGGAAAACAGCACCTTGCTGTGAGTCTTGAGCAGCATTAGTTAGTATGGATTTAAGTCGAGATTTTGCGTGGTTAAATCCAACGGTTGATTTCAATTCAGTGGGTAAATTCAGTGGTTAAAACGATATTTGTGCGTTTGCCGTATCAGTCACTTGCACTTAGCTTAAGGTCAGAGGGTTCTATTCTGTCTCCCTTTAAGAGAACAGCAGTTCCCACTGAACGTCCCAATGCCTGGGGCGAAGAGATCAGCCCTTTCAGCTGTGCTCACCAGAGTTGCTCATCTCTTCAGCAAGAGCTCTGGCTGCTCAAGGTGGTGTGTTCGGCAGTAAAGTCAGTCAAGCCCGTGTGTGTCAACTGCGTGTGTCAACTGGCGCAGCCCCGCTCGCGACAGTGAACTTGCGCGTGGTTAGGCCAGGCGAGGAGGTCTGCTTTTAATTGTGCAGGGTGGGGATAAAGCTGTGAAAAAGTGAAATTAAACAGCCCTCCCCTTCAAAAGCATTAGGCTTCAAAAGCCTAATGCTTCAGCCACAGCAGGCCCTGGCCCCTTCCATAACGAGGGCCGAGATGTTTGCACAGCCCTCGGCTCACAGCGAGCTGCTTTAATTAAACCTAGCCCACGCATGAACCCGACCGGTGAATTTGGGTCGCCTGGAGGACGCGCTACCTCACCCCGTTATCTCGGGGGGAAGGGGGGTATGAGAAGAAACATAATCCAGCCTGCTCGGCTGCCCGGGGCGGCTCAGCGCCGGCCTGCGGAGGGTGC
>NW_008795490.1:11038829-11039259 GCF_000699145.1 Aptenodytes forsteri
GGGCGTGGGGGGGCGCGGCCCTCCCCCCGCCGAGCCCGAGAGTCGGAAACGAACATTACTCCGCTCCGTGTTCAGTGGAAAGGAAGGTTTATTCACAGAAATAGAGCAAAACCTGCTTGAAGAAAATATATCTATATATCTTTAGGGTGAATTACTTCATAGAGATGACTGTCAAAGTCAGTTTTTCTAGGCATCTACATATTTCACAGGTCTCAGACAAAAGATACACGCGTGGTAGGTTTTGTTTGATCTCTGCCTTTTCTCTAGTAGCGCTTGAACCAGCAAGGCTGTTGTTGCAGGACACTCGACTGTACACGCATTTAATAAAGTTAAATAGACTCGGGATCTCTCGGGGTGGAGTCTTTGCTAGGGCACATTCGGTCTCCTCTGCGCCGGGAGAGCGGCTCTCCCCGTCGCTCTGCCCGGGGCC
>NW_008795490.1:11040261-11041934 GCF_000699145.1 Aptenodytes forsteri
CGGGCGGCAAGTTTTGGTGCGCCTCTGTGCGGGGGGTGGTGGTGTACGTCTGGGTTGGGTGTTGGGTTTGTTTTACTTTATTTTTTTTCCCATGTTGTTGTGCTGAGGATTTTGTTCTTAGCCAAAAAAGTATCTCCCAGGCCCTTATCAGATGGCACAGTGGGTAAGGTACTTTCCCCCGGAGTCCAGAGCTCAAAAGGCAGAGCCAGACCCCAGTGAAACGTCCCCAGATCCCCTCTGCCATCCCTTTATCCAGCGGGGTCCGCACGTGGGGGCAACGTAAAGGCTGTATGTCTAAAAAGAGCCCAGGCAGATCTAGCCCACCCCCGGTTTGCATCAGTTGCACATATTTTTTGAGCTGGAAACTGGATGTTTCTGGCGGCTGGGTATGGCGGGGAGACCCCGGGCTGCTCCGGAAAACTTTCTGTGGGTGGTGGGAGCAGCAGGAGGGACACCGTGCAGCCCAGGGAGGCTTTGTGGAGTGTGCCTGGGGCAGACACCCCCCTTGGGGAGTCCGCACTGGTATTTATTTCTGCTTTGCCAGTTTACACGGATAGGAGAAACATCCTGGACCCAGCAAATCCAAGCAGCTGAGCGCAGAGCCCCAAGAGCTCTGTCTTTAAAAAGCTAAGGCTTGAGGATTATTATGGCAGGATGGAGAGGAGGGATAAGAATAAATCCTGGGTCCTTGGCTTGGGTCCTTCCTAAAACATACCTTTCTCTACCCAAATTCCTATACCCGCCTGCTTGCAGGTAGAAAGCTGCCATCAACCTGCTGAGGTTTCTCAGGCATTTCTGGGGCAGAAAAGCCTGTCCCTGCCTATCTGAGGCCACCGTGGCCCCTGCCTGTCCCCTGGGGGGGATTGCCAGGAGCAGCGGATGGGGCCCGGGACGCTCAGCTCTCGGGGCACAGGGCGGGAGGGCAGCTGGGAGCCTGTCCCCTCGCACAAGTACCCCTTGCCACCCCACTGGCACCAGACTCTGTGAGAAGCGCAAAGTTTCTCCCCGCACACGCCCCGTCCCAGCTCTTCGCCTGCCTCTCCCCATGCACATGCACACAGAGTGCCTGGCCCCGGCGAGCCATGACTTACCAGGTTGACTGGGTGGATGTAGCCGTTTTCGTACTTGTCATTGGCCAGGATCTGCCTCAGGTGAGCGATGTAGCTGGAGGCCAACCTCAAGGTGTCCAGTTTGGAAAGCTTGGTGTCTGGGGGCACCCAGGGCAGAGTGGTCTTAAGCCTGGAGAAGGCTTTGCTAAGGACCCTCATCCTTGCCCTCTCCCTGGCGTTGGCAGCGTTTCTCTGGACCTGCTTTCCCTCCTGGCTCACTCCATTTAAAGGGCTCTTCTTGGGGGGAGCTTTTTTCCTCTTGCCCGAGGCCCCTCTCCCCTTCTGAGGGGAGCCATTCTCGCCATTGGATCCCTCCTCGTTGCTCTCGGTGGACGCCCCAAACTCTTTGTTAGTATCCATTTTCAGGCCATCACACTCCAGCATCTCCACCTCCTGCAGATCTTCCACATCACTGAGGGACCCAGTGGACATGGTCTGGAAGATGCCAAAGGACCAGCGGGAAGGGGGGAGGGGGGGAGGAAGGGCAGCTCCTCAAATCTACTTCAAGGCGGCGGAGGAGAGAAGGGGCGCCAGTATTTTCCTCCCCTTCCCCCCCCCCCAGCA
>NW_008795490.1:11042523-11043125 GCF_000699145.1 Aptenodytes forsteri
TCCCTCCTCGTCGCTCTCGGTGGACGCCCCAAACTCTTTGTTAGTATCCATTTTCAGGCCATCACACTCCAGCATCTCCACCTCCTGCAGATCTTCCACATCACTGAGGGACCCAGTGGACATGGTCTGGAAGATGCCAAAGGACCAGCGGGAAGGGGGGAGGGGGGGAGGAAGGGCAGCTCCTCAAATCTACTTCAAGGCGGCGGAGGAGAGAAGGGGCGCCAGTATTTTCCTCCCCTTCCCCCCCCCAGCACTAAGGCGCGATACCAGTCCAGAGAGGATCCCTGCCCTCCTGCCCCCCAACCCCGCTTTGCCCGTGTTTGAGGGAGGGAGTGCGCGTGTGTGAGAGAGGGGGGGAGAGGGAGAGGGAGAGAGAGAGAAAGCCGAGGAATTTAGTGAGGACACTAGTAATTTATCTGGGGGATAAGAGAGGCGGATCCAGCCCAGGGGAGGGGCCCTGCCCGCTGAGCACACCACATCCCCAATCACAGACCTTTGCACGGGACTGGGAATGAGGTATCCCAGCAAGCCTTTGCCGAGAGCTCGGAACTGGGATTCAGATCTTCACAACTGGAGCAAAGCAACTCTCTCTCTCTCCCCCC
>NW_008795490.1:11049769-11075555 GCF_000699145.1 Aptenodytes forsteri
TCCTCCTCCTCCTCCTCCTCCTCCTCCTCTTCTCCTTCCCCACTTCCCTTTCCAGCCCAGGCTTGCTCTGCCCCTCCCTGCCTCCTTGATGACCCAGGCAGCTGGTGTCACGATTCTTGATGAAAGCCAAAATGGGTCATGAGCAGAAAGAGAGCAGCAGATCCACCAGCCAAGCCTTCCAGGGAGCTTTGTAATGCGTGCTGTCGAAACGCTGTCCTGTAACCTAATCTGGGGGAGATTTGTGGATGATTATATTTGCGAATGCATCCTGTCCAGCTACTAGTGTATTCCAGGAAGGGAGCGCTCCGCTGCCCGGCCAGCAGCGTGGACCTTGCCGTCACAGCCCAGGGGCTGGAGGCAGGAGGATCTGACTTCTTCCAGCCCTCCTGGGTGACCTCCGACAAGTCCCGGTCCCCTCTCACTCATTGATTCCCCCCAGCTGTAAGCATCCTGGAGGCTGCCCTGTCCGCAGGTGTGCCGGGCGGCTGAGATCTTGGCGATCTGCAGAGACCCACCAAGCCAAGGAAGAACACCATGCCAGCGGGGAGGGTCAGTGTGGCTGCAGATGGGGCGGCCGCCAGGGTGTACGCTGAAATGAAGGAAAAGCGGGGTGTTACTGTATGGTAGAGATTGCACAGAAAAACCCCTTTTTCTCAGTGTGTTGTTGCAGAGCGGATGTCAGCGTTTGGTTCTGCTGTAGCCGTGGAGCGCTTTGTCTGCTGATTCGTGCATGCTCAAAAGTCAGGGAGTTTTGCCTGAATAAAGAGACAAGATAAGGCCCCTTCTGTGGGAGCAGTGGGAGTGAGGGCATCAGGCCGTACTCTGCAACCACTGAAGCCAAACATTCCCAATTGTTTTACCACTAGTGTGAATGAGCGGGGTGCTGTGTAGTTTGAATGAGCAGACGTCCGCTGCAGTTACGATCTTTATGCACGTGTATTCAGTCTCTGCAGAACAGGCTTTTAAAAGCAGTTAACCTTGGCCTAGCTCTTCTTCCTCTCTGTATAAAATCTTCTCCTAAACCCACATGTGGAGCCCAAAGAGGCCTGTGAAGCATGAACTTGCTCCCGTAGCTCCTTCCCTCCTCACATGCTTCCTGAAACCCAACAGGTCCCCCAGCAGCCTGAGTTTTGAACATGGGGGACTAAAGGACTGGGCACGATCTGCACCTGGGACCTTTCTGGACACAGTGACTGACCTGAGTGCAGGAGCAACTCCACTTACCTGAGGATTCACATAGCTCTGGACAAAAATGTACAGCCTGAGATGTCACCATGGCACCCAGTGGCTTCGGAGTTAATCCAAGGTCAGTGGAGCCACAGGAAAATCTCTTACTGATCTGTGTGAGCATCACATCGGGTTTTCTGCATGCACTAAACAAAAAACAAACAAACAAAAATTGTGGAGAGCCAAACTGGTTTGTCTGCCAAGTGCTATGTACTGTCTGCAGATTAAAGTTTCAGTAGGAGGCAGAGTGTAATTTTTGATAACTAGCAAGGAAGTCTTTCCTATCTCTTGGTCCATCTTGGTTCCTTGGCTCACATAAGCCAGAAGAAAAAGGGCAGATCTAAACTTTAAACCAGCTCTTTACTGTTTGGCTGGAAGATAACACCTTCCCACTCACAATAGGATAAGTACATTAAGATATCATATCTCCAAGCCCTGGGCTCTTGGGAATTCACTAACCTCTAACGTCATGTTATGTTAACTGTGCCCTGTTTGTGTTTTCTCTGTGTATAAACTAAACAGATTGTCAGCATATCAGTTGTAATTAATGAATTAGCTTTGCCTTTTTTTTTTCTTTTTTCTTTATAACATCCTTGTTGCAGATCCAAAATATTACTAATCACCAGCACGGAGATTTATGAGCCTCCTTATTTTCTAGGCTTGATTATTGTTTGTGCAGGTGGAGATTTAAATGGCCGTATCCACTGCAGAGATTTATAGTCCAAGTGATTGATGTTAGAAATGAGCTACAAGACTCCTACTGGAGCAAGGATGACAGAAAACCAAGTTGAAGTTGCTTGCGTCTCTAAGCACGAATGACCAGAGAGCATGAATGACCAGAAAGCACAAAATCCCATCAAAATTTCAGCATCGGAAGCTCCCAGAAGAACAAAACAACAAAAAAAGTATATACTCACATCTTTTCTATCACTTATTTTTAACTTTACCTTAGTAATTTCTAAAAATTTGTTGTAAAAAGCAGAAGGAATGATCTGGCTTCTTAAAAATGCCTTTAGTATACTGCTACATGCACGTTCTGAAAATCAAGGTATGCACACGTGTGTTGTGAGCCTTTAGAATTGCCACACATTTGTAGCTTTTACTGATGTACATATATTTTTGAGTCCTCAGAGCCAGTAAAATTGATCTAGTACAGACCACACACTTTTGTGGAGACACAGGACACATTTTTGTATTCATTTTGTGGAGATTATTGTGTGTGTGTCATATATACTCACATACATGTAGTATAATGTACTTTGAGTCCTTTATGCATACAGACTATTACACACTCTTTTAACAACATAATCGTTCCTTTTTCCCTCTCCAAAGGGACCAGCATGGGTAGACCTAAAAAAACTGTATCCTCTCGTCTCCGGGTAACTCCTGGTTCCTTATTTGTTTGTTACATGAGTTGAACCTCTCCTTTTCCAACCTTCCTGCTCCTTATGTCCCTCCTGGCAAGCCCAGGGCTTGCACCCGTAATCCGGCTCCCAGTTTCAATCCCTCTCCCCTCACCTGAATTGCCTTGCCCAGTCCTCCTGACTCTCATTCTGAATTGCAACCCCGGTTCGGGATAGAGACCGATGGGGTGGAGACCAGACCAGTCCTGTGGGAAGGGTAAAGCTGGGATGGCTGCAGCCACCGCGGCGATGGTGTGGCCATTTACTTCTCCAGTTAAATGACTGGGACCACAGACCAGCCACTGGGTTAATAACTGGCTGGGAAAGACAGATGGAGCTAAAGTCCTTTTGGCCTTTGCAGTACATTCTCTTCTTCATTCATGTTTTAAAAAGGAAGTTGAAATACTGGCGTATTGAAATACAGATCAATACAAATCTATGGATTTGCCCTGTAGATGACTTTCTCCTCTGCATTGCTCTGGCTACACAGGAAAGTGCATCTCTGTTTTACTTCTTATTGAGACCCACTAAGCCATAAGGTCATTTAGGACATGCAAGGGGTGATGGGGGCAGAGATTCGGGATGCCTGGTCTGAAGGGTGTCAGATGGGGGACATGTCACCCATAGGCTTATGCTGGTCTATGGCAGGTTACAGATGTCCCCCTGGAAAAAAAGCCCCACTTTTTTATGCCTCCAACCTTGCCTCCCCTGGGCTGGAATAACACGGTAATTCGAGAACAGCTTTGGAACTTGAAGCCAAGATTTCTGCAAGCTTCTCATGATTTTGTGTGGCATGGCTTGGGGTTTTTTTGGTTTTTCTTGGTGTTCTGTGTCATTTATCACATTTTCACTGTGCATTGAACAGTCACCCAAGAAAAACCTCAGATCACCCACAGCTGAGGAAAACATAATCAGTAGCTGGTTTTAAAACTCTTCGCCCAAGTATAATGCAGGTGTTTTCCTGTATTTGCAGAATAACCAAGGAAGTCACCCATAGGCAGCCAGCTGATCACGAATCATATTCAGTCAGGTTTGAGAATAATCAGGAATAAAAGTACAACCAGATTAGTGTTTTCAAGTTGCAATTTCTTAAAAAAATCTGGTTGCGCTGAGATTTCTCCTGCTTACTCTTGGTCTCACCTGGAAGCTAAGTGAAATGGTGGAGGGACTTCAGAAGCATACATTTACATACCTTAAGTGAAATAATACTAATAATATACTATTATATAAGAATAATACTAATAATAACTGATACTAATAATATAATACTGATGCTATTAATAATATAATAATCCTGTGATATTTTTGCAATAGGATTCTGTCTTGTCCATTGTAGAGGATGGACAGTGCTGGGGAAATGGATCAAAGTTGCTTGTAACAGTGGGGTAGCTTTTCGGAAGGGCCGAGGCACTGAAACCCTCCCATGGCTCCTTTCCAGTGCTGTGTATCTGTTTCTGGTCACAGTTTTGGTTTGAAAGGTAAAAGACAGTGTGATAAGTAACAGAAAGCAATACACAAAGAGAAAAAATAATGTCACTGCCAAGACAGTAAAAAGGCTGTCCTGGAGAACTGGCCCAAGAGGCACATATTTGTATGCGATACCAGCGTCACTACCCCTCCCCAAGAAATCCCCACGTCTTACTTCAAAGCCCCGAGAAATCAGAGCTTTTTGAGAAACTTTTTCTAGAAAAGTTTATTGCGGGGAAAAAACCCAAGAATATTTCCTTCTATTCTCATTTAGAAATATCTGAAAGCTTTGCTGATACCTAGAATGGAAAAATTTCAGTCTTACTGATTACAGATTAGAAAATTTAAAAGGAAATAAACTGCAGTTTCAAGAAAATTTATGTAGAAAGTTATGCAGCTGCCATAATTCCATTTCATGTGACTTTTAAAACCTTGAAATGTCACAAACCCAAAAACATTGAAACTCTGGGAAATGGAGTTCCAAAAAAATTTCTTTAGTGGATATTGAAAAAATATTTTATGAAACTCAAAATATTTAATTCCAGATTTTATATTTTAATCCTTTTTGTCACAAACAAAATGACAAAATCTGTGGCACATGTAAGTAGTGCTCTGTTCTACCGCAGGAAGTACCTGTATGTGTAACAACTGGATGAGTTCTACCACTCTGACTTAGGCCATCTGGTACCTTTTCCTTTGAGTAGCTTCATAAAAATCAGCAGGGCGGCTCACAGAGCAAAACAGACTGTATGGACAAGAGTGGCAAAAGCTGCCTCTGCAGAAACAAAGTCATGATGAAATATCCTAACGCCTAAGAGAGATACTGACAACGAGGGCAGTGTCCTAGTCATGAAGGATGCATCAAATCCCGGTGTGACTCACTTCCCCCTCCTATGCCAGGTCTCTAGTGAGGGTTTCTGGTACTGCTGCTGTGTTAAGCAATGTCCTGCCATGGGTCTATCAGCTAGAAACTGAGTGCACCAGAAGCAAGAAGCATGTAAGCTGTAGAAGTTATCGAAGCAGAAACAAGACAGCTAATCCTCGACATGAGCACTGAGCCCAAACTGTCAATTAACTTTTCACAGACATGCAAGTGAATCTCCTTTTGCTGGATGCTTGTAGAAAGCAAACCTAAGTGGCTGAGTCATGTTTGTTTTATAATGCACGTTTATTCCTATACAAAAGGAGACTCGCAGATAGTGAGGGGAGGTATCCTCTTCCATCTCTATTGCAGGGACTATCACTATCCGCTGCTTCCAGGATGCATCTCTAAAATATTACTAGATAGTTGACATTGTAAACTACAGACTCTTTTATGAAGTGGTCAAGAGAGAAACATGCAAAAAAGCCAATATATCTTATGCAAAATGATCGCTGAAGGATTAAAGTGCAGACATAACTGTTTTATTTTGAATATCTCTTTCCGTGATGTTTCTTTGTTGGCTAATCCTTTGCATTTTTGTGGTTTTAAGACACGATGAAATTTGTCGATAAGAAATGAGTTCTCTTTTGCCTTCCAATAATTAGCACATTGGATAAAGTTTTGGAAAGTAAAAGATTTTTGCTTCAGAGGGAAATTTGGAAAAGAAGAACACTTTGTAGGGGAGTGGCAGGAAGAATGTCAACTATTCTGGTGAGCTTTTATTACTTGTACGGTTTATGGCATGACATACATGCATGTAGACACAGATTTTCTGAAATTCCTAGTCACTTAAAGTGCTCACAGCTTCTGAAAGTCGGGTTCCCACAGCATCCATCATTAAATGCAATAGGTTGGCCTATGGCCTCCATTTCCATCCAAATGAAACATCACATGCTGGGACCCAGACTCTTTGTGGGCTGCTTTACACTATTACAGATTGAGTTGGCCACAGTTTGTGCTGTTGGACTCCCTGCACTCCATTTCTCATGGGGGCTTTGCATTTTACCAGCTCTGATAGGTGGCTGCATTAAACCTTTAAATACACATGCCTAACTGCAGTGACATCAAAAGGAGTGACCATACATAGCTGGAAAAAATATTTGGGCCAAAAATACCGATATAATAAAACAGCAAACTGGTAATATTCAGCTACCCACATGTGCGATCGCACATAGGGATTCACCCAACACAGTAGTTAGCTGACGATAGTATGTGTGGCGGATGAGTCTTAAATGGGAACGTTAGCTGGCAAGGCAAAGGAGAAAGCAGATTACACATCCTACTCAAGTGACATAGAAAGACCACAGTCACTGTGCATTTCTTTTGACTCTGACAGGCCTTATACATGCCTCACAAACTGTGACTCTCAGGGCTCCTGGAACATCCCCAAAGTGGGGTCATGGCACTTTGCCACAGTGCAGTCCTCTGGTTTTATGGTGTGTATCGTAGTTCATAATACATATAGAAAATGGTCTTGTTTTAGAAAGTGGTATTGCAAAAGCACATAACAAAAGTCTATTTAAGTAATTTGGAGGAAATAAATAGCTTTAAAAATGAATCAGGGGATAGCATAAAAAGAAGGCCATAAACATGGGTTGCAGTGGAGTCCCATGAGACTGAGAAAGTACCAAAGAACTGAAACTACAGAAGCGAGGAGAGAAAAAGCCCCAAGCACAGACTGTGAAGGCAGCCTTGCTCTCTTTTCCCTCCCTACTCCTCTCTTTTCCTTTGTGTGTACAGGTCGGGGGTGGTGCTCAGACTGCCCAGTATTCGGGTCTTAACTGGGGGTGTGACTAAGCCAGAAGGAAAGCTGGTTAAAGGAGGAAAACGGAGAGATGAGCCATCAGACCTTCTGCTAGCCAGGGCTAGCAGGCCCTGCATGCTTGTGCTGTTCGGTGAGGGGAAATAGAAAACAACGCCTAATAGCTGCTCTGAGTCCATCCAAAGCGGAAAGGCCAAGCTTTTAAAAACTGCTGGCAAGATGAGGCCTCTGTTCCAAGGGACCAACCATTAAAGCAGCCTTTTTTTTAGAAAGAATATATGGAGCTCAGATATGTATCTGCTTATGTTTTAAGATCAGATGGGATGATGGCTGAGGGTGGTATGAAGAGAGAGATGTTATCCAGAACCTCCTGGTTTAAAACTGTAGCAAAGGATTTTGTGGCTAGCTGAAGGATTTTCATTTTGATGCCTTATTTCAATCTCCATATCATTTCAGCTTGTTCTACCCTGCACAATAGATCTCTATTAGCCAAATTTTGCATCAAAATAAGGTAGATCTTTGTCACGCAGGCCATTTGGATTACATAGCAAGTTTACCAGACATCATATGCCATGCCATTTATGATATACCAAAATTTGGTGGCAGAAGTATCTTGATCTGTACTCTGTAAGGATTGAACAAAGATGTACATGTGATCACTGTGAGCTGTACTGACTGTAATTTCCACAGAGTGGAAAAGATGACATGTGTGTTACACAGCATCCACAAGTTTTCTCTCAACACTGCGGCTGAATTCCTCAGAAAGGCTTTCCATGTATGCAAAACCGTCACCGAGGAGCTGCTTAGCCAATCTGTTTGAGCACAGGGGCTTCAAGGGGACTCACGATGCAGACTTCCGTAGGGTGCCAATGCATACAGGACGCCTGGGGCCAGCTTGGGTTTCCCAGGACGAGCGCCATGTTCTCTTCTGAAGAACAAGCAATTCCAGGTAAAGCCTCTGTGAACTGCCCGGTGCAGCACCCATAGCAATACACCACATCATCTTTCTATTTCTCCTCTCCCCATGCCCTGGCTCACTGTAGCCTTTCACCTCACCCTTGGCAGCGTGTAGCCAGAGCCCTTTTTGGGATGCAAGCCCTAGATTGTTCCTGTGTTTCTAAGTGTCACTGGAATCAGTCTTATAGCTAATGGCTCAGTGATATGTGTAACACAGCCTTGCTTCTACAATTTATGGTGCAAATTAATGAAGTGCAAACTGGGCTAATTTAAAAGAGACAGTATCTTCTTTGATTAAGGTGCTAGCCAGAGACCCAGGGTACGTGGGTTGATTTTCTGCTGTGTTACAGGCTTTCTAGGTGACCACAAATGGGGGATCCTTTCTGCTCCAGTTCCTCAGTGGTGAAAAAGGGATGAGAACACCTCCCCGCCCTACAGAAACATTATGAGGGGCTTAGGCACTATAGTAATGGATACCGAGGGTAGCTAAGATAAATAACCTGATAGTTGCAAGAAAATGATTGATGCTAGAATACTACAAATATGTTGAAAGCCTAAAATATCTTTGTGATGTCTCCCCATTTCTGGAAATGCCAATTAACATTTTTCACTCAGATACCTGATGTTTACATTGGCGCATTTTTACGCTCACACGTCTTACAAAATGGATACTTGCCTGGCTTTGATTTTAGATGAAAGCACTCGTCCCTCAACCTCATAGTAATTCTGAAAGACAGAAAAGTTGCTTTTATAGGAAGAAAAACAATGAGTTTTGATTGTGTTAGTGATGAGTGACAAGCCAAAAGTTTAATAAACAGACCACGAGTACCATCCACTATAGCACAAGTAGCAAATCACCATTGACTAAATTACTCCAAAGTCCCCAAGCTCTCTGTGAAGAAAAATAAAGTGTTACTTTGGTTTCCTGTAATCCTTCCTCAGTAAAAACACAGGATTCCCTTAGGAGAGTTAAAATCCATTACTAGGCTTCTTTATGCCTTTTTGTAACTAATTGTCTCTTCCATGAAGGGTCTTACTTCCTTGAATCAAGAGCCAATGCAGACTCTCAGAGCGCAGTGGGGCTGCAGAGAAGTCAGTTTTTAAGCCCATCTTCTTTTGGTGTCCTCTTTTTGAGTTCCCTCGCTCCACCTCACTGGTTTCTAAGACTGCCTCGGTACTTACCTGTGCGGTAGCCATGTGCAGGATAACGTGCTCTGAAGCATCTCTTCGTACGGGTGTGGGAAGCAGCCAGGCAGGCTCAGCACCTGAAGCAGAGTGCTTTGTACCACAAGCAGCACGTAGCTGGATTTGTTAGAAGGAGGAGTACAGCTTCATTTGCTTCCCTGATAGCAGAGCATACACTCAGCTCATCAGAGCAAGCCTAGCTGTTTCTTCTCACCTGAGGTACTGCTTTTTCCTATGGCCGTATATATCCTGACTACTTTTGTTTCCCATCTTTGTATGCCACCCTTCCCCTTTTCAGTCTGCTTGTCTCACAGCAGATTTGTAATTTTTGCAGTTTGTTCACTGTAGGGTTGTTTCTCAGTGATTTAAATAGCTGATTTAACTCAAACTGTTAAAGGAACTTCTCAAACAATTTTCCACAACTGAATGGTAAAAGCACACATTTGTTAGTCCATAAGCTGCATCTGAGCTGAATTTGAGCTCCTCAGTACACAAAAATGAATGCATTTTTTTATGACTAGGTAAACGTATTTATGAGCACAATTGTAGAGGCAGGGCTAAAAAAGGAGGTCCTTTGGTATTAAACTTACTTTAACGTAAGTGGCATGTGCTGATACATGTGTTGAATATAGCAACTGTAACAACGGCCAAGTAATTTCTTTATTGATCTGTCCCTTCCAATTCTGAACTATGTTTATTACAGCAAAGTTGTAAAATATATATCTTGCTACTTGAAATTCTTTGTTTTCCTTTTAAGAAATGGATGAGGAAAGCTAAACAGCTCCAGGATATACAACCCTATACAAGGTGTTGGAGAGGGGGGAGGGTGGTTCAGTGATGAATGACCAGTCGTTCAATTGTTTTCTTTCTTGCAGAAATCAGAGACAGAGTACAGTTTATCTTACCCTGACTTTTAGCAAGACAGATTGCCAGGCAAAACCCCTGGGTTGAAGTCATCCAACCACCAAGTAGAGTAAAGAGACCATTGCTGTTACCTTTCCAGGACTCACCCCCACCCCCAGTGCCTTTTAAAAGTCTATGGTGTTTCTTTCTGAGGTTGTAACATGAACTTTAGCTACTTTCACACCATTTTTATGCTGAACGCAATCTGGAATGATTCATTCGGGACCCGAATCCTCTGCTGTTAGACAGGCTGAGACCAGCTCATCCCCGTGCATCCCTTGCAAACGACAGTCACTGCCGCAGAATCCCCGCTCATGCCGTGTTTAATACCCCCCATACTTTCTTTCAGCTGTCACTGAACTTGGTTTCCTCCAGTTTGAACCTTTCAGGCCTGCGCTACTATACCGGCATCAGCCAAACCTCTTTCACCGCATGGGTGTGAATGGGGAGGAGAACTGTGTGCCGAGAGGATAAAATCCCTAAGTAACGGCAAGCTAACTCCAAGGTGGGCTGTCATTCTCCCAGGTTTTTCCTGCACTTCCCTTTAGTTGTATTTTTCTTATCACCTCCATTCCAGTCATTTGGAACAATACTTCTGGACATGGCATCCTGAATTTATTCCATCTACATCTTAAAGGCAATGTAGATCTTAAGTGGCCTTAATCATGCTCTGAAGGTGCTTATTTCACTATGGCAACTATAAATGGATCAGTAGCTTACGTCAGCTCCAAAGAAACTGGGCCAAAGTGCACATTATTGAACTGTTTGATAAAATTCAGAGGAGTGCAAAAGGCAGGACAGACAGAAAGAGTTAAAAGGGAAAGATGGATGCAGTTGCAGTATCTATTACTTGCAAGTGACCGTAATGTGTTTATACAGCTCTTAGGCAGGCCAGCGGATAATTAAAGGGAAGAACTGACACTAGACACTACACCACCTTATATACTACGGCACGGGGAAAGTCACACAAGCGGGATCATAAGAAAACAGCAGCAGATTCCCTCCTCCGCTTTTTGCCATGCTCACTCTCTTCTCTCTTGCAGTTAGAGGGATGCCTGACTAGTCTGCATTGGTGGGAGGGCGTTGAAATGTACTGATAAAAGTTAGGGTCCAAGCTGATCTTACAGCATTACAAACACCTTTGCCAGGCTCCAGTTCAGCAGGACGTACCCTCATCAGCATAAATCCATCCCATGAGCTCTTCATTACCTGCCTATTCCTATAGCTATAGACTATGCTTTTGGCTCAGACTTGCCTTTCGGTGAGATCAAGCATAGATTTGAGTCCTTGTCTAAGCCACGGATGACCAACTCCTGGGTGGGTAGAGAAGTCTTGGCAACGATGTGATTTCTGTGTGTGTTTGTGATCGCGGGAGTGATTACCTGTTCTCTGGCCATGTGAGGGGTCAGAGAAGACCATCCTCCCTCTGGACTGCCCAGACCACTCGGCCAATTTGTCAAGAATCCCATAGGATAAATAGCTGTCTCCAGAGACCTTTATAGTGACAAATCCAAATAAATCAGAGTCACTTTTACTGAGCACTTCAGCAGACAGCTCAGATTTAATGAATCGGCCTTCAGACCCCCAAGGAAGATTTTCTTTCCCAAGCCCAAGGGGAACAAATAAGTGCCAAAATTTGCTTTCAGGGTAAAACTCTATCAATCCAGCCTGTGATATTTTGTGATTGCAGTTACCAAAACCACTAACAGTGTTTTCGAGAGCACTGGGAATGCAGGAAAGAGCTCTCAGGATCTGTATGATCAGTGTGCTCAGTGCAGAGAAAAGGAGGCTGCTATGGATCAGATGATTTTCCTCATCAGTGATCGGGGATGGACTTTGCATTCCTTTACCAGTGCCCTTCTGCACTTTTGGCTAGAACTCCCCACCAACACAAAAAAGAAAAGAAAAGAAAAAAAAATCAACCCTAAACCCCACCACTACCAAAAGTCATCACACAGATAAAACCTTGCAGGGTAGTCATCGTGGGTCATTCAAGCAGTCTTAAGGCTTAACATCTTGATCCCCTCTAAAAACTTCCTTCTCCATTTCCTTCCCCCCTTTGGGATCCATCCAGATGCCTACTCAAATACCTGCTGGCGCCAGAGGAAATTCTCCTGTCGGGGATGGCTTTGCATTCCTTTACCAGTGCCCTTCTGCACTTTTGGCTAGAACTCCCCACCAACACAAAAGAAAAGAAAAGAAAAAAAAATCAACCCTAAACCCCACCACTACCAAAAGTCATCACACAGATAAAACCTTGCAGGGTAGTCATCGTGGGTCATTCAAGCAGTCTTAAGGCTTAACATCTTGATCCCCTCTAAAAACTTCCTTCTCCATTTCCTTCCCCCCTTTGGGATCCATCCAGATGCCTACTCAAATACCTGCTGGCGCCAGAGGAAATTCTCCTGTAATGCCCTAAACCCCACCACTACCAAAAGTCATCACACAGATAAAACCTTGCAGGGTAGTCATCGTGGGTCATTCAAGCAGTCTTAAGGCTTAACATCTTGATCCCCTCTAAAAACTTCCTTCTCCATTTCCTTCCCCCCTTTGGGATCCATCCAGATGCCTACTCAAATACCTGCTGGCGCCAGAGGAAATTCTCCTGTAATGGATACCCTGCAATGTAAAACCAATATTTTGTTTCCAGGGTCATCCCTTTCACACCCCCACAGATCCTCTTGCTTCACCAACCTGCCTCTTGGTCAAGCCAAAACATGAGAAATTGTGAATCCGAAGGGTGGGATTTCGGAGCAGTTTAATAGGCTTGGTGATTGCTAACCCACACATTTCCTCAGCTTCTTCCTCCCGTTGTGGTAGCCTCGTCCGATAATTTATGTCAGGTTAACAGGCTGCTGGGCAGATACCTCTGCTCACAGTCAGCAAAGAGAGAGAAAGAGGGTAATTTAACCCGACCCAAAATGTTCATGACGATCAGACTGGGGACACCTTTTCAGATAGGCTAATACCTAATACAAAGGCCTAATAAAGTTAAGAAGCATCTTTCAGTGGTAGGGTGTAAGTGAGTGCATCAGGATCCAGTCCCAGGTAAAACGGTTAATTAAAAAGCAGTTTTCGGTATCATTCGTGTGCAAACAAAAAGGCAGAAGCATTTCATTTGTGATGGTTCCTCATCACTTGTTTAGGGAATCATGTTGGCAATAAGAAGTGGACCAGTGTTTGGAATTTGATCAGAAACTTCCTGGTTCGACACTTTAACCCATTCTTTTGGTTTTTATTTGTGCTCTCTGGCCGTTCATACACTTTACGTGATAATCAGCAAATTGCTTTATATTAATGTATTGCAATACAATGAGCATTGTTAATCGTCATATGGGGTACATGAGAAGGAGTTCTTCAGAAAAGACCAAAAGTAAGCACTCTTTTAAAGTGAAATTTTAGGTGCTCATTTCCTCATTTAGCCTTATAGTATGTAAGACGGGCAATACCTCCAGGATGATAATTGAAGAAAACAGTTAAGATTATTTACTTATATAAAATAGATAATCCTACCTTTTAAATAAGTTTAATGAAGCTGAGTGCAAGGATAACATAACAAGGACTCATTTCAGGTCCCTATAATTGGATTGCAACTGAATTTTTTTTAAGAGACTTTGTCTTTTTAAATTTTCCTCATGAAGAAAACAAATATAATAGCTGACTTTTTTCTCCTTTCAATCTTTTCAATAAAAAAAATAATATACAGAGAATGCCAGGAAACAAATATTCTTTTGTCCGTGACTGAAAAAAAGAACCCATAAAAGAAATTTTTACAAAATGGCTGCATGTAAGACTTTGCTATAGAGTGGGCAATTTATTGCACTAGAAATTTGTCATCCAAAATCCTGCAGAATATGCCAGAATGCTTGTTCACTTCTTAAAAAAGTCTCTTCCATTCCGACATAATATATTGCATAAAGTGCAGAAGAACAAGAGTAAAAATGTGTTTTTTTAATGATTAAGGACTGATCTTGTTCCAGTTGAGTCAATGGCAAAACTCCATGGAATTGAGCTGAATATATGGGTATAGATAAGATGTTGTTTACTGTGCTCTCGCTTTTTCTGAGAGCAAAATGTAAATGAAATATATTCCTTGCACAAATTAGATTATCCCAAGTCATATGCTGACTCCTGCTTAAAACAGAGCACAGGGATCTCTCCATGTTCTCCAGGAGCTGCAAGGCCCTATATCCATGCAGCCTTAAGGACACTCTTGCCACTGTGTGAATTGGCTGTTGCACCGAAGAAGGAATTAACACAGTTATGGAACAAGAGTTCATGAGGTTTTGCTTGTATATATAAATGAATGTAACATTAGTAAGTTGTCCCAGCCCTCTTTCAGCTGCAGTTACAATTTTTTTAAAAGCAACACATATCTTCGTGCAGTCTTGCCTGGTTTTAGCACAGCCATGAGCAGGGGGAGAGCAAGGTTTTCCTCCATGTCCCACACTTGAACTGGGAAATGAGCAGAGGGAGCACGAGCTGCATCATTTGTGCTGCAGCTCACCCCTCAACAACTGGGTGGGCACTGCCCCCCCCAAAAAAAAGAGAGGAGAAGTAAACAGCCTTGAATTAGGTTCTGCCACTATCAGCCAGGTGACACACGTGGTAGAGATGGACAGAGATTGTGCCAGTGGTGGAAATTATTCCTTCCAAGGAAGAAAACAGGAGCAGAGAAAGCACCGTGCCTCTGCAAGTCCTTGATTTTCCTGAAACACCTCTTCGGGAGGTAAAACCCCCAGTTTGCATGTCTTAGAGTTGAGACTCAACCAGTCCCTTGTAAGATGAAAAAGAAGAATTTGCCAAGAGGACTCTCATTTTTGTTAACAAAACCTTTGGAAGACAAACAAACAACGTGACAAACTCCACCTAATTGCTTCAGTGGCACAAAATGTTAGTCAGCTTGTATAACGCCTTACCAGCAGACATGGAGTTGCATGAAAAAATAATTACCTCTGAAACAGGAGGTAGGGAACAGTGCTGCAATTGCTATAGAGCAAAGTTATTAGGAAGTGTGAAGGAGTAGAAGGGAGTTGTTTACAATAACCTGACCAAATGATTCCTAAGTTGTTGGCTGTACAATTCATCAGCCCGTCAGGTAAAAAGTGCAAGGCAAAGTGAATCAATACGGTTGCCCCCTTCCCTCTCTGGCCCATCCTGGTGGGTGATAGAGCATAACAGTGTTGGTTTTGACGTTATTAGGTTATCCTGAAAATAAATCACTTTTGAAAAGGTGAATAATTGGACAGAGCTTAGTGCTGACAAGCAAAAGGTTGGAGGCGGGGGGGACGGCAGTGAGGGGGAGAGGGCAGGGGGGCTGTGGTGTCAGAGGCACAAACCATTCCAGGAGGCGACCAGCACGTGAGGAGCTGTAAGTCTCATTCTGGTTTGTACTTTGGCAAATGAGTGCAGTTTTTGGTCTGATACGTATCAAACTGCATTTATGGTTTCTGAAACTATTTTTGATCCAGCAGAGAAATGAGACTACCTTTTCATGTAATCTAAACTGTGAGAGGTATACCTCTGCCCAATAAAATTAAAAGGTAGTGAATTTTGTCCCTATAAAAGGAAATCCCCGCTTTTCCCAACATTTAGCTAATCTGTGGAGTTCACTGCCGTAAGTGGTCATCAAGACAATATATTGTGGCTGGACTCGTTAAAAGAGCTAGATAATTTTATGACCATCAGCAACATCTGTAACGATGCAAATGAAGATCATGATAATGGTAAATCAACCTCATATTTTACAGCCTAGAATAAACCCCCTTTGGGACACAAGAAAGACTGGATAATTGACTAGTTATCTGATAGGTGGTTTTAATCTTTCTTCAGACACCTAAGAGACAGGGCACCATTAGACACGGGGTACCAGACTAGTTGCTAGTATCTACTCCCACCAAAGGCCATGGCAATATTTCAAGGGTTTGATGTGAACTGGAACTTGATGTGGACATGTCTGAAGGTTTGGTGCCAGCAGTGGGTTGTAATTTGTCATTTTTGCGATGAAAATGTAATGAGGTCAATGTACCATTGCTAGAAAGTTTTCTGAATGTGAGCGCTGTAGTTCTGGCACTGCGTTGGCATTTAAGGAATATAGGTTCACATCCTAATGCCCAGACATTTGCAATGTGATCATGAGTAAATCATGCATAGCTGCATTATACATTAGCTTCCCCTCTCAAAATGAGTGTAAGAATAGGCTTTCTTTCATCCAGTGTCTTTCTGTCCCATCCATTCCATCTTAGCTTGTCTAGATGAGGACTCTTACAGTAATTTTATACAATATTTGACAGAAAGACACAGCTTCCATCCTGAATTTCTTTGGGGTTTACTCATGCAAAACTCTCCATTGCAATCAATGGATTTAATTTTGGTCTTTACAAGACTTTCAGAGGTACGCCCAGCCTGTTTGTGGCACCAATCTACTAAACGTCTTCACTGCTCAAGGAAGACACTATGTTTGAGGATGAAATAGTGAAAAGGATCCCGAAAATGCAGTTCCAAGTGGTGTAAAATTCCATCTCCTTCTTCCTTCTCCCTCTTATCTTCTAGCAGGTATTTAAGGGACATTCAGAAATCTGTCTTCCAAGAGCTCCCCTCTCAAACACCCCCATAAATGTCACAGTTCCTCGCTGTGCATGCTGGTGGTGTGGAGGTGGGAACACAAGGGGCAGAATAACAGGGGTTGTCAGGGAGCTGGGTGAAACATCCACATCTTTTCCCAGCCTTTTTAACGTTAGTGAGCAAGTCCTCCTCATTCGGAAAATGTATGGCGGGGAATTTATGCCAGGAAAACACCAACAAATGAAACAGGCCATGAGCCATCGACTTTTAAGGCTCCACAAAAGTCCAAAATGAGCCCTCCTCTGAGGGAACCCTTATAAAGCAGTGCATTTTGCAACCCCGGACGTGGTTCTTCCACATGCCAAACCCTATGGTGGCAGACCCACTTGAAGAGATCCTCACCACCCTCTTCGCCTTTGCTGCTCCTTCCCGTCCTCCTCCCTGCAGTGCCGGAGTTCACGGTCTGCTCCACTGTGATGAGTCAACTGTTTGGGTGGCTGTGCTCCCAACCAGATTTGTCATAGTGCCTGCTTTCAAAATAACAGAGAAAGATGCCTCTTTTCTTACCCTTTTTTAGAAATCAGACCATTCCCCAGGTCTGGTTTGGAGCCATCGAATTGGCATGACGGAGGGGAGGTAACCCCTGTCAAGCAAGGAAGGAATCCCTTAACACTTCTCTGCTTTTAAAGAATTCGTGCCCTGGAAAAACACCCGCCTGTTAGATAAGGGGCAACCCAGAAAAGCCACCATCCATGAAAAGGGGAGGGATATTTCAGGCCACACTGCTATTCTAATAGAGCTATTCAAATTCATTATCACTGCATGATACAATCAGTCCTATATAGTTATCAGGATTTGGGGCTGTTTTCTTTTTCTGCCACTGACAAATAGGCCAAAGTAAACCAGATCACTGATAAGACAGACCCCTGGGAAGATGTTCTGCCACACTTGATGCATGGATAGGGCTTTTTGTTCATCGCTCAGATGATTTTGTCTTGCAGCATCTGTTTATTTTCCCTCTTCTTTCATTGCCCAAGTCTGAAAGCAGCCTGAAATAGAATAGGATTTATGCTATGATCTGCAAACCCTGAACTTTTTATTTAGGAGACTTAAAGACTATAAGGCCGAGAGAGGCCTTTGGTATCCTCTTGTCTGACCTCTGCTACAACCCAGGCCATTAGCTTTCTCTGACTTAATTCTTGTTTGGTCTATCTACTGGAAAAACATCCCGTCCTGATTTAAGAATTGTGAGTGGTGGAGAGAATTCATCACAACTCTCCATGAACTGTTCTTATGGTCAGTTACCCTATTTGTTAGAAAATTTCCATGGTACTTCAGTTTAGATTTGCTGAGCTTCAATTCCCAGCCGTTGGCACTCGTCCTTGCTGCGCCTTTGTAACCCTGGATTTCCATCAAGAGTCAGCTCAGAGAATGGGGCAGTAATTAGGCACATATATATCACTTAAGAGATATTTTCAGTCAGCTTGCCTCCTGAGCAGAAACGGGGTCTGAACAGAGTCATATAAAGGTTTTCTGAGAAATAGATTATAATTTGTTATCATTCCAAATACTGTTTACATTTGCTGTCATTTGAATTACAGGCAAATGATTTTCCAATACCTGTGGAAATGTAACTCCCACTACATGCTTTTAAGGATCACTGGGTAAATTTTTAAATGAGAAATGGCCT
The DNA here is from genome assembly GCF_000699145.1 of Aptenodytes forsteri. Lineage (NCBI taxonomy): Eukaryota > Metazoa > Chordata > Aves > Sphenisciformes > Spheniscidae > Aptenodytes > Aptenodytes forsteri. The sequence goes on from NW_008795490.1 coordinate 11,067,850, forward strand.
GTTACCCAGAATTGCATTTTCCATTGTTGTCAACTTAATTAAACCAAAATATTTTATTTGCAAAGAGAATTCAGCAAGTATGAGAGGCCAAAGTGAATTCAGATATCATACTTTCGGTGTTACGAACATACGAATTACAGTTGATAAAGGGACTTGAGATCTGTTTCTGAAAGGTGCTTTCATGATATTACAAGATGTTTCTCTGATGTGATGACCACTTTCCCAAGGATGCTCTGTCAAACACTGTCCAGACCCAGGGAAGCATGAAATGGTGGCAGAGCTAGATTGGGATGATAAAGCACAGCCAAGTACCCGCAATTTGCCTTTCTAATTGTTCTCTCTGACTGTATTATGTAACTTTACCCTTTCTAGGGGAACATCCTCCGGCACTGGACCACATTTACTTCAGATGATGCTTTCTGATCTGATTACATATAACATTTTCATTTTCTGGTTACTTCTAATATTTTCATTGCCTCGTTATTGTTATGCTCCCTGGCCTTTGCTCCTCAGCTATGGATTTGGCTACTGCCAGCATCTTGTACACCAATAACTTCTCTCCTGAGCCTTGTCCCCTTTGATCACAAATACTCTGCCCTTTTTTCCTGTAATCTGGGAAATCTGGGATTTATCTAGCCCTCCACTGCCTGGTGACTGAGCTGGCTAATCTCCTCTGTGGGAAGGCTCCTTTCCTTCTGTCCTCAGCTGAGGTGAAGGGAAGACCAGAAAGTTTTGAGCCTGCAGTGTGTCATTCTTGTAAAAGAAACTGAATTGGCACTGAGAAGAGTATTTCTTGAGACTTAGTTCTTTAAGAGTCTTTGGATGGGAAGATCTTGATGAATCTGAAAAAGGAAGGAATCAAAGATCAAAGACCAGGAGAAAGAACAAAGCATGCGTGCTTGACCCCTGAACTGGTTTCTGCTATAGGCACTGGTGCACCTTCCACTGGGAGAGGCGGGTCTGGAAATTGAAGACAGGTTTTCAAAAGACTTAGCGGAAGAGAAGCAGTGGTGAGAGTATTTAAACGGTGAAACATAACTCCATAACCCTTTATGGCACTACCTCTTCTCCTGGTCTACTTTCCTAATTCAAAAAGCCACAGTCTTGTGAGGGCCAGAGGGGGGACAAAAGAGCTGTCAGGGATCAGTTGCCTTGCCCTGGTTGCTAGACCTGTGGGGACCCGGCACGCAGGGTAGATAGGATGTTTCGTAACAGACGCAGGAGTAGGCATTCAGACCTCTTTACTCCCATGCATAGTTGTCCACAGGCAGGAAGAGCTGCTTTCCGCATTGCTCTCTTGTTTTGCTCAGTCCTGCTAGCTCATGAGGCCAGGACAGACTGTGAGCTGGATCAGGGAAGTTTTCCCCAGTGGATTATGCCACAAGCCAGTGAAGAATTGGCAAGGCGTGAGAAAATGTCCTGTGCCATGTGTCCTCTCCCACGCAGAGCAAGGAGAGTGGCCTAGGAGGGAGCTGTGCTGGGTTGATGCCAACTGGGAGTTTTCCTTTGCAGATGATGAATTCTCAGTAGCTATTTAAGATCAGCCCAGACAGGGGTGGGGAGCAAGGGGAGAACCTGGCCCATAGGTGGATCATGCTGACACTTCCCAGAAGAGAAACTGGCTACACCAGAGCCAATCCACCAGCATAACTGAGCAGACAGCTTGGTGAAAAGGACTAAATCTGCATTCAGGTGAAGACAGCGGTAAAAAGCCTATTGTCACCTTTGGGACTCAAATATAGTCCTACCACTCTAACCATTAGCATAGTTTTTTCTTTCAGTGCTACTTGACAACAGATTGGTGCTGGGGATGAAGGACATTTAAATAATAAGCAAATTTAAATTTAACTAATTTGCAGTGAAACCCTGTAGATGTCCCAACTAATGATGCTAGATCATTCATTGAGAAACGTTGTGTTGCCATCCATGTGACAGAGATACAAGGACAGCTTACTTTTTGAAGTTACAATGGGATGGTTTGGGTATTTTTGTCAGTCAAGTTGATGCAGTAGGAATTAATACTACATGTGAATGAACAATAATAATAATTATGCTCTGCAGTTAGAAGTTCCAGTGGTTTTTGTTTATTTAATAGTCTTCTGGAATAGTTCACAGACATTGGCTCCCATTGTCCAAATACTTCATTTAGATTCAACTTTATAGCTGTCCTGAAATGTAACTGGTCATCTGGCCGAAACCAGAAGGCAGCCAATTAAATTCACAGGAAAACATTAATCTGGGCTGAAGAATTCAGAGCACATGTGTGCAATCATTCCTCCTTTTACGTATGCTTTCTGTTCTTCCCCTGCTCCTGCTCCCCCAGGTCCCACCCCCCACTTCTTGTTTCACCGGTCGAAGGAGAACATGCCAACTCTAACAGCACTGTCCGAGGGAAAGGAAAATTAACACCAGCTTTGCTTTTGTGCATTCAGGACCTGATCCAAGAAGGCCACTGGAGTGAATGTGAGGTTTTCTGCTGCTTTTACCAGGCCTGGGATCTGGCCCAAGCATTGTATTGCTAACACGTATCAGTGCAGGGTGTGAGGACGAAGGAGGCAGGAGCCAGGGTGTGGGTGGCAATGAATAAGCCACGGGCTGGAAGGGAGGAACAAAATGGAGAGGGAGGGCTTGTAGGAACTGGGGTGGAGGAGAGAGGAAGTTGGGCAAGCTGGGAGCAGGAGCAGAGGTCTGGGACCATGAGGACATACTCTCTCTTGGGCTGGGAACTGAGGCTGGTCTCCTTACTCCTCTGCTGTCAGTAAACATCTGTGAACACCCACTGGAAATGTGTATTTCTTGTCTCCTTCCTTCTGTTTCATTCTGCAAAAAGTGTCCTGGCTTTGCTGCGAACTTCAGCCGGGGAGAGATGTGCTGTGACTGCCAAGGGGGTCACGCCTTTCCAGCAAGCCAAGCTGTGGCCAGCAAGCCAAGCTGGGGTCACCCTGCTTCCACCTCCTGGCATCTCAGGACAAAAAGGGAAGTGATGTTTTTCCAAGGAAGAGATTGCATCAAAAAACAAACAGACATGTCAAAAGGGCATCCAGGTGACAAAGTTAAGCATTTACCATCCAGGAAATACCGTAAAGGATGGTACTTGCACTCTCACATTGAATGATAGCTGTGCAGCAGCGCAGGACGGGGAAGTCTACAGTACTACTGCCTTTGGTGTAGCAGAAGGTGGCAAATGGGTGGTAAATAAGGTGGAAGAAGATTAGAGTTAAAGCACCTAGTTAATGTTCGTGGCAAAAACGATTCCACCCATTGCCTGTGCCAGAATGCTCCTAAGTAATGCTGGGTCCTAGGTTTCCAAAATCAAGAATGTAGCAGTTAAATAGATAATTGTGCATTCCTGCATTTGCTGGGGTGCCACACATTGTTCCTAGGCTGGACTTGCGCAAGTGCACAGGTCTCAGCAAGAGTCTTGGCATGATTTGAGATTAAGAGGCATTATAAAAATGCTCCACACATTGGAGAATCAGACCCTGGCTGTTGCAAGGCCTGCCACTCTCTGGACATTTGGTATCTCATCTTTAACTGTGAATAGTTACATTGCCCACTTATGGGTGACAAGTTTCACAATATGACGTTTCAGTGTCTTTCAGGGTTAGAAGTGATCTGTACATGCATGGAAAGCTGTTTGAGTGTAATAAAGTGCACAGATTTATATATACATATATATGTGTATATATATGCATATGCCATATATAGTATTCATGAACACTGGATGAGAGATAATAGAAAAGCTATACTATCCCATCCATAAGGGTCTATGTGAAATAATGTCATAATAATGCAATGATTATATCTGGCACTTTTTAACACCCTTATTGATGGACACAAAGAAATAAGGTTGAATGGGGAAATATATTATCTTCTCAACACCAGAGGGAGCCCATCTGGGATATCATCCACTTGTTGACAAAGGGAGTGTGCTTTATTCTGAATATATCCTCCAAATATTTCTCTTTTTTTCTGTCTCTGTCTTGCATTTGTGTGTGTGTGCACACACATATGCACACACACACACGCACACGCACACACGCACACTGAAGTTATATCAATCACCACAGATCCACACCACTTAAGCGTATGTGTGTGTGTGTGTGTGTATAACCAAAGTTGTGCGATGTTGTGTGCTTTATGCTTTTTGTTTTGATTTGGTTATTTAATTCATAATTCTGTTGAGATCTGAGATGCTAAGTAGTTTTTTGGCTTGATGTCATACAAAGTTTTAACACAATGCTTTTGCTTATGGCCTCCGGCCAATGTGTATGCCTTGCATGTCATTTGTGGATGCTCTCAGGAAAGAATGTGCAGAATTGCATTTATTTTTTGGCATTATGGGTTGTATGAAAGCTACTTTAATGCTTATTCTAGGCCAGCTATTAAAAAAAATGTAATACTACTTGAATTTTATAAACAAGAGTTTAAACAGGGCTGGTTTATGTTATTGTTACTTACATTTTACAATGAAGAGGCAACCTACTAACCATCAGAATTCAAACTCAGGTTCTGCTTCCTAGCAAATGTGTAAGTTACAGGTATGTTCAAAGCTTTTCTTACTGTTGAGCCCAATTGTTTCTGACAGAAAGCACACAAGTTACAAACAGTATGCAACTCTCATTTAGTTAGAAGTTTTGCCCTTGGTTTCAAAGGAAGCAGAATGAAGTACAAATGTGAAGGGCTATTCATAGGGCAAAGTCTGCCTAGACTGTAAGTAAGTTTTTTGGGGGCATGGGCTTCGTTTTCACTCTATAGATGTGAAACATGCCTCAGTAAAAGCTTTCTGTCTGGTGCTCTCTTCAGTATCACATGAAAAATATGGTTTCAGCAACTACATACAAAATTCCAGCAGTTCAAAATGGAGATGGCTGGAGGGGTAAATGCCTTGGCTGCCTGGAGTGTAAAACAAAGTGGATCCATGTTGAACACCTGACAACTAGTGTTTAGGAGCTGAGATGTGGACCTCAGTCTGGACATACCTTCTCCATTCCAGAAGCTTTCCCCAAACTGCATGGCAGCTGCTGACCTGTTCCTGCAGTCCTAGTTCCTGTCACAACGGGTGGGACCACGACTGCAATCATTTCTGAGAAACGTCACAGCAGATGCTAGAAACAGAGGGAATTTTGGGGTGAAAGGTGTATATGTTTGACCACTCAGCCCTCACAGCTTTGTCCTGGCAATCTCTTGTCCTAAAAGAAGGGAGAAAAAAAATTGCTCAGGATCTTTGGGTTAAAGCTCTGTGATGCCCCTCTATTCACAACCCAAAGTGAGCAGCACCTTCCCATCTTCGGGTTTTGGCTTGCTCAAAGGAACATTGCTGTAAAATATAACAGACAGAGGCTGCCCTAATTTACAGCTGCCTGCAGGCTTCTTAGCAACTAGCAGGCAGGACTGCTAGCTTTCCCATATGTGTTTCTTCCTGCTTCCAATCCAGCCCTTGGCAGAAACTAAGGCTTAAAGGAAAGAAAGGGAATGGCTTGAGTTGATCTTACTCAGATTCAGTTTGTTCCCCCTCAAGCAGCCTAGAGACCCCACAGCAGAAAGGAAGGCTAATAAGAGTACCGACTTGGTCTGGTGACATTAATGTGATAAATACCTCCAAATTTCAATAAATACTGAGAGCTGAGAAATACAGTGAGTGATGTTGTATGAAATGAAGAGTCCTTCGAACACAGGGAGTGATGAAAAGCACTGGAGCAGTGTGGACTGTTTGGCTTGGAGATGAACAGGTCATGTACTAAAATACCTATTAAACATAAGCTCTAGCAACCGCTTTAAAATGCCATCTATTCAATTGATTTTGAAGTGACTTTCAAGTGTGAATATAATTAGTTCTATAAGAAGTGAAAATGAGATAAGGAAATGTTTTGCTTAAGCATAGCCTTCAGTGACTATAGGGCTGTATAGCTGTGCTAACTTAAGGTGATTGATTTAGAAGCAAATACTGACTTTAGATTTTCCTGTGACCAGGTGAAAAAATCAGCCAGAATAACGGTATGTACATTAAGTCAGAGCACAATATGTTTGGTTATACCAGTTGAAGAAATGATTGGAATATTTCTGTGTAGTGTGAAAAGGACCAAGAACTCATTTTTTACCTTAAAACATTCCTGAATCCAAGAACTTTAGTTTTGATTACTTCAGGTGAAGTGTTTTTTATTATAGTTGAATGTGAAGATTGCTAAAAGAAATCTTATGGGAATGCTTGTTATTGTCTGATCATCTAAGTACTTTTAGTCAAAGAGGTTTGGAGTCAAATGAACAGCTAGACATTTGGGTGCTTCCTCTGAATTTCCAAGCTGGATACGCCTGACATTTTGTAGAATATTTTTTCCTTCATTTTTTCAATGTTTGATGGTTTTACAGTTTCCCAGCTTCCTGTCCTCCAAACTTCTTTTCTAAGTGGCTATTGCTGCTCTCTGTCTACCTCCACACTAGCTTCTTTGAGCAAACAGCTTAAAATCTCTATTGAATGTAATGCTAAACACTTTGCCATCTATTTCAAGAAAAGGGGAGACTTCCGTCAAAAGAAGGCTGGAGGATCCTCATCAGTGATGTTTTTTAAGGACCTGTTGAACAAGCAAGTGTCTGGAATGAAGCAGATGTAATTGAACCTGCACTTAGGCAGGGGAGTGTTGCAGATGATCTCTGGAGATCACTTTGATTCTTGAAATGCTTTCTATCATTCTAAAATATAAATAGTTAAATTCCATAATTTTTTTTTTTTAAAGTATCATAATTTCTAGAGTTTGGTAGCATAGCTAAAAATTTGTTTGTAGACACATCATTCTGCTACATTGCATGTTTTTTTCTTTTTTTGGTATAGCTGCTGAAGAAAACTTTTCACTTGATGTTTTTGTATAATGATGCTGTTGCTACCTTCATTAAATCCTCTGGCACTTTGCCGAAGGATTAACCTTTGGTAATCAAGCAGAAAGCAGCAGAGGTCTTGCTCTCACTCAGGCTTTGCTGCTGTTTATCAGGTGCTTGCAAGATGGACAGCATGGCAACACAGTCTGGGAAGGTCTCAAAGCCTCTCAATTCTGGATACAGAAGCAGTGCTAAAACACAACTTTAGAGATTTTTATGTGCCATAATAGCAATCGAGCACATAAACAGCCTTCAAGAATTTTTGCGTGAGAGTTCAAGTCATATCAAATCAGAGCAGGCCAGCGAGAGAGGATGCACTGGCCATTAGCAAAAGGGAGTTAACAAGTGATGAAGTCAGGAATGTGCTGATGTCTTTAAGCTGAATGAGGGGGATAAAGTGTGGGAAGTCACAGCTTCGTCGAGATGAAGCCACTGTTGGGTTAATTAATTGGGGTGGGATGTCTGCACATTGAGGAGAGTAAGGGAGCTTCATTTGGTACATGTCTAAGTTTCGAGCAGCAGCTACAAAGGATTGTGGAGCTAGGGGAAGGACAGAAGAAGTGTTGGGTACAGCTCAGACTGGCAGGGAGCCAAAGAAACTTGTCAGATATTTGTGAAAATAGGCTGCAGCTGCTAGGGCTAGGAGTGCTTCACTGTGTAAGCAGCACATTGGGTCTGAGTGAGACCTCACACTGACTGTCCCCACAATTTCATAGAATCATAGAATAGTTTGGGTTAGAAGGGACCTTTAAAGGTCATCTAGTCCAACCCCCCTGCCGTGGGCAGGGACATCTTCAACTAGATCAGGTTGCTCAGAGCCCCGTCCAACCTGA
>NW_008795490.1:11075681-11077485 GCF_000699145.1 Aptenodytes forsteri
TGGGCAACCTGTGCCAGTGCTTCACCACCCTCAGCGTAAAAAATTTCTTCCTTCCTTTAGTTTAAAGCCATTCCCCCTTGTCCTGTCGCAACAGGCCCTGCTAAAAAGTTTGCCGCCATCTTTTTTATAAGCCCACTTTAAGTAATGAGAGGCTGACAGGGCTCTGTCTGCCGCAGGTCAGATTTCACATGTGGGGCCTGGTTTTGATAACATGAAATGCCATGCAGTGGGCTTCCCACAGCATAGCATCTCCCCCTGGCCTGACAATGCCAGGTGAAAGGACTTGGTGAGCTTCCTTTTGAGGCCCTACATGCCTGTTCCTGTGAGCTTGCAGAATTAGAATATGTCTCTTCTCCCTGACTTTTGGCTCTGCAGCAGCATCCAAGTAAGCTGTTTCCCATTAATGGCAAAGCAAAGGAGTTAATTTCACCATAATCTATGCGCCTTGATATCAAGAAGCAGTAGAGATGACTGGTTTGTTTGGCCAAGTAGTGGCCATTCACCTTACGCTCAAGCACAATTTTAAAAGGCTTGCTTTCTTGTTCTTCTTTCAGTCCCATACTCTTTCTCCTTCTCCCTCTTCCCTTTTTCCTTTGAAAACCTTTGGAAACTTTATACTGATAAACTTTATCCCAGAGCTTAATTTTCCAGATAACTCTGGGGGCGGAAAAGAGAGTATTTTCAAAACCAATTTCTGAAAATCTGACTGCCTAAATATGTATTTCAAAATTAACCTGTCCACAGGATTGCTTGGCTTAACAATCCTAAATGTATCATCCACCTTCAGAAAGCACATTTTTATGTTTGGGGGAAAAGGATAATTTTGGGAGACAAGATAAGAAGTCACCAAGATTTGGTTCAGATTGCATAATAATATCTGGAAAGCAAAAGACTTACAGATGGCATGACTTTGACTTTTAACAATTTTATATTGTAATATTTATAACTATTGATGTCCAATCTTTTATATTTTTAGGTGCTTTAAGATGAAAATATTATTTGGGGAAGTTCCAACGTATTGCCCTGGCCTCAGGTAAGCACCACTAAAGCACAAGCTTTATTGTGCCTTCTCTCAAAAATGCCTGTTGGTTTTCAAGAGGAAGAAGAAAGGAAAGGAAGGGTGATGGGTTGTTTTTGTTGTTTTACCCCCTAATTTAGTCCAAGATATTAAGTTAAAGCAGCATCAAGGCTTATAAAAAACTTAGGTATCTGCATGTAACATTCATTTTGTGCAAGGCTGGAGATAGCGAGTGTTCAGCATGGATAGCTCTGCCCATCCTAAGAATTTCCATCTCTCAGTTGCCCCTGTGACCAATTTGATAGCTAGTCACCCTATGGAGAAAGATCAAAGCGTGCTGAAGGTAAAGAAAAGGATCCTTTTTTTCCTGTTTTAAAATACAAAGCAAGCAGAAAATAAGTCAAAGGGAGGGCTGCATTTCACTGATATTCAGTGGTCACGTATTGCAGCTATTTATGAACATTTTATAATACCCTAAATATAAGTCAGGAGCTTTACAGACTGTGGAGATGAGTCCTGGCACTGGAGCCTCATCTGGGATGTATCACGATACCTGATTTACACCAGCTGAAGGTCCTTAGTTTTGGATGAGGCTCAGATGTTTCACCTCAACCCTATGATGTCTAGCCCTGAGAGCTACTTTGTACATTTATAAACTTATCTAAATGTGACTAATGACATTTCCACATGCCCATCATTGAACATGTTCCTTCTCTCTTTCAAACCTGCTCAAGGCCAAGTGCTGGGTCCTGCACTTCGGCCACAACAACCCAACGCAGCGCTACC